>NC_089756.1:64080277-64327777 GCF_040412425.1 Macrobrachium rosenbergii
TTTGTAATTAGCGCTATTATAAGACGCTAAGATAGGGCGGATAGGAACGTTATCTTTGTGGGCCTTTGGTAGGCCGTACATAGAACCATAGGATGACCCTGAGCTGTATAGGGACTGATAAGTGTTCTCAGTGATGATGCCACGGTCTTTTAGGCTTTTCAGAAATCGATTAATACGGTCTTCTATTTTAAACAATGTTGAAAATTCAGGACTTCCCAACCTCTGGAACCTTGCATTATCATTTAAAACTGTTTCCACTTTAGTAATATAATCATCCTTATTTAGAATAACAACTCCTTTACCTTTATCTGGACGGGTAATAATAATGTCCTTGTTTTTTGCAAGAGATTTGAGAATATTCATATCTTCCTTTTTAAAAAATGGAGCCCAGTGCGTACGCAATTTAGAATAAGTTTTATGTGCTAGGCCTTGAAGTTTGGATCGAAAGTTAGGAACATCAAGGTTGAGGTCAAGGTTGATCAATCTAGAAAACAGAAACTCCAGACTGCCAAAGAACTGCACAAATGAAGGTCTGTAACAAGGTAAAGCAAAATCCAAACCAAGAGAGAGGAGGAATTCCTCTCGTTTCGACAGGAGTAATTGGAAAAATTTAACACTGTTTTATTGTCATGATTAAATTTTGGAACAGAAACACCTATTTTGTGTAGTTTTTCTCTCGTGAACCTCTTGGACATGGAAAACAAAGGAATTGATACATTTATTAAAGAGATAAGTGAAGATGTAACGGTCAAGGTTAGACAATTTGTTAATAACACTTTGAAGGAGAGTATGGTTAGTGGCGGACAACTTATGAATAATATTTTGTTTACAAAGAAATCTCCATATTCAGGAGAGTAACAATGGAATCGGCATAGAATTGAGTGTTATACAAGGATTTCTTATATAATTTAAATTTAACAAAATTTGGTGTTACTTGGTTAAGGACACAAAATTGTAAAAATTCCAGGTCACATTCTGCCTTCCAAAAAACTTCGGAAGGCAGAATGTGACCTGGAATTTTCAACATTGTTTAAAATAGAAGACCGTATTAATCGATTTCTGAAAAGCCTAAAAGACCGTGGCATCATCACTGAGAACACTTATCAGTCCCTATACAGCTCAGGGTCATCCTATGGTTCTATGTAATGGCCTACCAAAGGCCCACAAAGATAACGTTCCTATCCGCCCTATCTTAGCGTCTTATAATAGCGCTAATTACAAACTAGCAAAATATCTAGCTCCCATGCTTGCCCCTTGGCCGAAAAATTTTTACAGCCTTAAGAATTCATATGAGTTCAAAAATACTATTCTTGCTCAGGACTCGGATCTTGTTATGGTAAGCTTCGATGTCGAGTCTTTATTTACGAATGTACCTGTACAACAGACCATTGATATTATTTTACATGTTTTTTCCTATGGATAAGTCTCGTTTTAATGGGTTCTGCAAGAACGATTTCAAGAAACTTTAGATCTAGCGGTGCGGGACACCGTTTTTTGTTTTTAATGGTTGTTCTTACTCGCAAATTGAGGGTATGGCTATGGGCTCTCCACTTGACCCATCTTCGCCGGTATCTTCATGTGCTCGCTGGAAGAGCACATGCTTGATACTTGTCCCCTTAGTTACCATCCACTATTTTATAAGCGGTATGTGGACGACACATTTGCACTTTTAGAAGTCAGTTTGACGCCGAGAGGTTTTTAGCTTTCATTAATTCATTTCATCCTAATATTAAATTTACGATCGAACACGAGACTAACAACCAATTGCATTTTTTAGATATTTTAATAATACGATCCTATCAAGGCTTCTCTACTTCTGTTTTCAGAAAAAAGACATTTACTGGTCTTGGTACAAATTTTTATAGTTTTTGTTCTTTTGATTTTAAGATTAATTCAGTACTAACCATGCTTCACCGAGCCTTTGCATTATCCTCTAGTTGGCAAGCTTTCCACAATGAAATCACGTCCCTGCAAAAATACTTTAACAACAACTGCTTTCCCACCCACTTGTTCTTTAAACATGTCTCCAAATTTTTAAATAATATTTTTGTTCCACGTCATCCTACCCCTCGCGTTCCTAAACTACCTTTCTATTCCAGTCTTCCTTTATTCACGACACTATCTTTTATAAAGAACCCGATCTCTAATATCCTGTCACCTCCCTGCCGTGAAAATCAAAATTATACCCACAAACCCACTGAATATCGGTAGCCTTTTCAGCTTCAAAGACCGTTTGGATCCTTTAATGACCTCTTGTGTTATTTATAAGTTTACTTGTCCTCGATGTAATCGAGGAACCTATATTGATCGACACATAGGTTACTTAGAGTCCGAATCGACAGTCATAGAGCTGTCAGCTGTAGAACTGGCACTAAACTTTCAAATCCCGAATTTTCCAACATAAGGGATCATGCCGAGAAATGCAAACATTCTATTCAGTACAAGGACTTTAAGGTTTTGGGCAGAGCCTCTAATCACAAACTTTTAGCAATTAATGAATCATTGTTTATTAAAAAACTGGTCCCCACACTGAACACCCATGCCACGTCTACACCTCTTTATCTCTCGTGAACTGTTTACGTTTTTGGTCAGTCCTTCCTCTGCCTCCATACTCAACGGTTGGTCCTTATTCATATTTTTAACTTCGCTTGTTTTAATGTAATTTATATTGTGTATTTTAATATTTGTCACTTAATTTTATTGTACTAATTAGGTATTATTACTTGTAGCTTGAAAATGATGCCTGCTGGTTGGCCTCGAAACGTTGCAATTGAATAAATATGACTTTCTTGACCTGTTGGTGTGCTTCCCCTGCCTTCATTATATTACTGAGTTTTGAGAAACCTCCGCCTGTTGAATATATATATATATATTCGTTTATTTTAGATATTTCTTATATGAAATTCCTTTTATTTTTTTTAGTTTCTTATGTAATTTTATTACAGTGTCAATAGCATAGATGTTGTGGTGCCAGTATTAGTAACCATAAGTCAGTCAGTCAAAGATGAACCCTATTCATAATGAACAAGCTCACAGGGACCATTTAATTTAAATTCAAGCTTCCAAAAAAATATGGTGTTTATTTTAAAAGAGTGACAAAAGCTAATAGGAAATACGGAAAGTAGAGGTTAGTTATTAAAAAGAAAAAATAACTTAACAAATTGATAAATAGATTAGATGTTAGTAAATTATTAAAATGTAAAGAGAATTGTTGTAGGGTAGTAATGCCTTGTATATATGCTTGAACTTTCTAGGTTCCAGTTGCACATTCACAGGAAGACTGTTCCACAGTCCAACTGTGTGAGGAATAAAGGACCTCTGGAACTGAGAAGTTCCACAGCAAGGCACAATTAATGCATATTGGTACTGCTCTTCAGCAAATCTGGTTGCTCTCGGCAGAAAAGGGGATCAGGGATTAATTGTGAATGTGAAAGATCTCTGTTAAAATACAACATATGAAAAATTGACAAACAAGAGACTGTCTGTCAGTGGTCCAAGTCATAACTGGTTATGTTGGGAAACAGAAACCTACCACTACGAATCACTGTCTAAAAGAGATAAGTCTTTGGAAGAAGCAGACATTCACATTGAAGACAGTATTCTAGTAAAAGGAGGACAAATGACCTAAAACTGGTTGCGTTGGTTTTATCACTGTTCTAAATATATGAGGCCCTAATTACAATATGTAACTTCTGTGTGGCATTTGCTGGCATTTTCATTAGTTGTTTCTCAAAAGTAGGATGTGTGTCAAAAGTTACACCAAATATAGTTAAAGCTTTAGACTCATTCAGCAGTCCCATCTACTTCAAGGGTAGGATGGGGTGAAAAATCCCATCAAGAACAACGCGCTGCTGCCTACCTGTAAGGAAACCTTGAAGTAATCCTAAAACATATCCACTCACTCCAAGATTGTAAAGGTTATAAATAAATACATTTACTTAACCAGAGGCAGCACTAAAATCTGTTGGAATTACTCTACACACAAAACCGTCATACTTGTGCAAATGGTATGTCAATCTATAAGGGCATTGCAGGTAACTGACTGCTTCCTACATGCATATTGACTATTAGCTAACATCCTTTAGAGTCCACATACTTATATAGTGGCTTAAGAATAAGTTTTTCAACAACCTGGGTGAATAGAAATTGGCCTGAAGGTATTGCTGCCTGCTGATATGTGACTCTTTGGAACAGGCACTGTGTTATTAAGCTTGCGCTCATCCATGGATACTATGTTGACACAAAAATCTATAGAATCTACTGATCTTTGGAGACAGCACACTAGAAACATTTTTAAAAACAAAGGGAAGAAACCATCAGGATCCTGTCCATCCCAGCTATTAAGATTATCCAGAATGTTCTTAACATCCCTTGAGTTTATTGAAAATTTTGTAAGAATAGATTCAGGATGACAGGCATCAGGGAGAGGGACATTCTCAGCCAATTGCTTAGCTTCAAAAGCTTCATGAATCAGTCCAGCCTTTTCCTTAGGGAAAATGACCAATGTACCGTCATCTGTTTTAGGGAAAATGACCAATCTACCATCCTCTGTTAGCCTGACGCAAAGCTAGAGGATGCTTATTTGGTCCATCACAGTTGAGGCTTAGTTCCTTCAAGTGTTCTCTTTAAGGAATCATTGTAATTTCTCTCAGCTATATGGTAAATTCTATTTGCAGCATGGCAAGACTCAACAAAAATGGTGTAATTTTCATGTGAACAATTTTGTCCCCATGCATTGAATTTTTTTCTGTTTGTCATGGAAAGCTTGTCTACATGTACTGTATCATCAAACCATGGCTGGTCATTTGACCTAATCTTGATGACCTTAGGGACATACAGAAATAACCATCAACATTTTATTTTACTTCATCTGATATAGCATCTGATATATTAAGTGCTTGACAAGCTTCAACAATGTGATCCCAATTGGTTCTAGATTTCAGCTAAACTGTTTTTCCATTGGTGACATTAGGAATACCTGTATACTGACTGACAGATATGTCCATCTTAGTGGCACAATAATCGGAAGCCTAAATTCTCACAGACCTTGGAATTGATGATAGCTGGAACATATGTGAATATGAGGTCTAATCTATTACCAGTAATATGCGTGGGTTCCTCAGTTAGCTGGACAAAACTGGAGGATTCACAAAACTCAAGAGCTGACTGGCATGTTGATCTTTGGAATTTGAAGCAAGTCACTCGCTGTGCTTTGCATTGCAGTCTCCACAAATAACAAGGAAAGCTTTTGGGTCCGGTGACTGAGCCATACTAATCCTCACCAAGTGACAGTCATATATCGAATCGTCGATATTTGGGTTGCTGTAAACAGCAAATATGTATACATTGTAGAACTTACCAAAAATCTTTAAACAAAGAATTTCACAGCAATTACACTCTTAAGTTTTTATGACAATATATAGGTTGTCCAGACTTAGTGTATACAGCCATACCTTGCACATGTGCGATGTTACGACAATAAATAAAATTAGGGCCATCAAACCCTAAGATTAAAAATTCAACCTTTGCCCTATTACTACTGTACTTACAAGTGTCGCAGATAAAAATATTAGATCGTAGTTACGGGCACAACTCTGGAGATCAAGAAAATTTGACCTTGAGCCCCAAATATTTGAGTAAAGTACTCTGCAATTTTTCTAATGGTAATGAATACATTTGGAATTTCATTTTCATTTGCAAAGATTTGTCACTTTCATTGAATACATTTGGAATTTCATTTTCTTTTGCAAAGATTTGTCACTTTCATTGAATACATTTGTAATTTCATTTTCATTTGCCTTGCGAAATCTGATGGTATTAATAAATAAAGCTCTAAGGTCAACCAATAAATCATCATGAGTCATTTTTCCTTAATAGGTATGCTTGATAATCTGTTGTACAAGAGTTTCAAAACATAGCTGTAAATCAGATTTAGAAAAGGAGGGAATTAAACAATGGTCCAAACCAAAACTTAGCAACCACTTTTGTCTTTTGGAAAATGGTTGTTTCGGGAGGTTGGTGACAACATTATCGCTGCAAACTGTAGGTGGCTTGTGAAATGCACCAAGCTTATATAATTTTTGTGCATGACTTATACAGACTTGATATTTATACAAATCTACGTTTTTATAGATACAATACAGAACATGATTAACGTCTAAAAAACAGAGTACTTTTTACATTCTCTTAGGCACGCATTAGCTTCTTTTTAAGGTGATGAGTATCCTTTCTTCTCTGGTCAAGTTCATGACAGATCAAGAAATTTTGCCAGTCTTTGTAGAACCTTTTCCTCTGAAGAGACTCCTTGCGCAATTTGAATCTGAAGAATTTCAGGGTGACACCGTACATCATGCATCTTTCGAGAAAAAGTACGTCCACCCTACCCTTCTCCCATTTTTTCAGTGCTAACTCCATTGTCTAACAAGAGGCCACACATTTCGGCCATAGCGCCTGGTAATAACTTGAGAAGTACCCTAGGTAGCAGGAAATCTCAGCTTTAATATAAATCGAAGGGTGAGGATGAGCCAAAGCATCTTCTAATTTAAAATTTTTATTTGTGCTGCAGTTGCAATCTTAAAACAATGTTTCAAACATTACTTTGTTAATTTCCAAGTCCTAAAAAAGAAAAATTGACAAAATATTATTGAGTATACATATATAAAACATTGACAATAAAAATTCAAATGTTATAAAACACTAATATTAAAACTTCAAAGGGAAGCTGGACGAATCCACATTTAGAGCAGGTTTTAATTTTCTTATATACAAGGATTCTGCTAATCTAACTCCATTTTCAAGTATGCATACCTCTGAATATGATTTTAAAATCTTCGACATTTACATTAATATTGCAGACCTCATAGCAGTGGTCCCTTGTGGATGAGTACAAAGGCTTTGCCAATGGTGTTCCAGTTCTACAGCTAACCCCCTTATGATCATGGAATCTGAAATACAGAGTTTTAATAGATGAGCCAGTGTGCAATGGATGGCACTGTGGACATACACATTTGTGTGTTTTGTCATTCAAGAATGGCATTTTGAAATTGAATTTCATCTTTTTAGGACCAAATAGTTTTAGAGATTGAGTGTACATTCCATTTAAAAAGACTTAATTTGTTAAAGAAAAGCCATTATCATTAAAATTTTTTTAAAAACAACAGTTCTTTATGGATTAATCTATATGTACTAGTGAGACTAAAAGCTCAATAAAATAAAGTATTAAAAGTGTTAAGTTTAAAAGTCATATCAAGCACTGAGAAAATTCACCCCCTAGACTGGTAAATGTTGGTTGCTCAACATTCTGCATCTTCCTGAATTCCACTGGACTGAAAAGTATCTAGTCTAAGGTCAGTTGAATGAAAGGGGACTGGTTCCTCCCCTTCCTCCTCCCCCCCTGCTCTGTATGTGCTGTTCATCCAGATGCAGGTGAGGTACACAATGGAGATTCTTCCATATGATTTTAATTTGTATTCTAGAGATGTGACTCTGGTGGTGTTTTAATTACCTGGGGTCACTAGGGTAAGCAAAATATGAAACTATGTAAGTTACATCTAAATGGTTTCACACTTGTAATTCAGAAGATCTAATATCATACTAGATGGTAAATGTTGAGTTTCAGGATTCATCCATCAATCTGTATAGTTCAGGCTGTACTCACAGCTCTATCAGTGGGTTTCTAGCCATGTATTTTATACATTTTTCTTCAACACCAGCACACCCTTCATACATGCAAAATGACCAAATCTTTGCAGAAAAAGAAGACAGTGGAAAATGGTGTGAGGTAAACCATACAAACCAAAAGTAAAAAACTATCACAGCTCCATATCCATTTAAACAAGAGGGTAGGCGTTTGATTGAGCATTGTCTTCTTGGGGGGTATCTAGAGTAAGGTTACAAAAAGTCAAGCTGGCACAGGGCCCTGTCAGTATCGAAATCATGCCAAGCTTTATGTGTGGTACTGCAGTCATCCTTCCCCTGCTCACATAAATGACTGGGAACCTCATATATATGGGAGAACACTTGTCTTGTTCTTCGACATTACATCCCATGGAAGGAATGGGTTTTCATATAAAAGATGAAGGTTTTAATCCTTGTAGGTTCATGAACAAATGGTAAAAAGAAACACTGACTAAATTTAAGCAAGTGAGTTGACATTTACCTGCCACTAGTTAACCACCCTGTTACCAAGCTCCATATAAAAGACTTCAGGTATGTATATATAAAAAATACAAATTATCCTGACTTTTTACATATATACACTGAACCCCAGATTCATGTAGATGGGTGTCTTGTGTAGTAAGTTTGTTTATTACAAGAAATATTTTGTAAGAAGGAAACTGAAACCAGCATTGATGGATGAGGTCTTTATTTTAACGCAGCAAAGGAAATTTACAGGCCAAAAAATACAGTAAGTCACTTTTCGAAAAACTAAAAAGGTAGGCTAATTTCAAGTAAGGGACTCCTGACACAGTAGCAAAGGTACTTTATTTGAAAGTTCTATTTCTAAAAATGACTGTGGCTTTGTTCCATGATTATGCATTTTTGTCTTTATGTTTCCCCGTTGGAAAGCTAAAAATTTAGTTTTAACATTTGTGTTTTTAATTTTGGAGATTGTTGGTAGGTATTATATAATATCAGGCGCATAATTACTGCCTTCTTTTGTATTAAATGCTATGCATTTATAGTTTGTCAGTTATATTTACTAATTTTTAAATGTTTTAGGTTTGCAAAGCTGGATGGGAAGGCTGGGGATGTGAAAATGGTGGTGATGCAAAAGGTTGGACCACGGTATTGACAGGGGTTTGTTTGCTGACTGTCAGCAATATTTTCTTTTTGCCCCCGGCCATCATTGCAGTTCGCAGACGTCTCTTCTCACAAGCGCTTTTGTTCATTGCCACTATGATTGCATCTGTATTCTATCATACCTGTGATAATGAAGTAAGCTTGCATTTTTGTTTTGTTAGTGAAGTGTTGATTGTGCATGCAGTTGAAAGAGCCAAACTTTTATATATTGCAAGAACTTTGGAATAGAATGATTAAGAGTCTAAGTAAATCATGAGATCATGATTATGGGTTGGAATAAAAATGTCTTGTTGTGAAAACATTGTTTGTCATTACAAAGCCATTAAACATATACGTATAGCCCAAATATCATTTAGGAGTAAGGGTGAAGCAAATGAACCCTTTAAGATAAAGGCAGATGTAGCTGCAAGTTCATTCCCAGGAGAACAGTGACGGAGTTTGCAAAAACTCTCAATTCAGAGGCGGAAGATGAATGAACTGATCTCTTCCCTCGGACAGTACAAGGTCTAGTGCTATAATAAGACCCAACAACTACAACTCAAGGGGTTTTTGAACAATATCTTGAATGTTAGCCAGGTACAAATTATAATTGAAGGCCAGGGAATAATAGAGGGTTTGAGCCACATGTCCATTAATCTTCAGTTAAACTGTGAAGCAAGGTTCTATTGAGACTTACACATAAATTCATGAAACAACTTGTCATGGTCAATGAGAGACAGACTTCTTAGATACAGCCTGGTCCTTAATACTTGGATGCAAGAACAAGCTGGAAGAAGGTTGAAGGGTTCTACTCGATGAAGGTACAACTACAAAGCTCTCATATGACAGTGAACATTGTCCCTGAGCAGAAAAGGGCAAGTTGGCAAAATTATCTCAAACAGTACCGTTGCTTCTAAAAGATTTAGTTTTGGCTACAAACTGTGGGATAAGCAAGAACTTTGCTGAGGACCAGTAGCTCAAATGTGACAGCCTGGAAGGGCATGGAGCTCTCTGCCATGCTTAGATGAGTTCAAGTTGATCAGAAACGTACAGTACAGTAGTCTTAATGTTAAATCAAAAAGTGAGCATCTGACAGAGGCTCTCAAGGGAGCTTGGTAAGGCTGTTCAGAACCAAGGTAAAGAGGTGTCATAGAAACTCGAGGAAAAGATGTGCCAAGATGACAGGTCAGAAATGTTCACGTTATTGCCAAGCTATGCTGAAGACTGAAGATAAACCAGAGCAATAGCCTTTCACCTGTTAATGTTACTTTAGTATAGTTCAGGCAATGCCAAAATGTCAGATTTTGTGGTAAAATTTATAACAGTAAGAAACCATGCATTTTGATGCTTGTGTATGTACAGTATACTCTTAGAGTTTTACCATTATGGTAATTTATATACTGTTGAAGGTTAAAATATTATTAAAAGAAAACAACTACTATCACTGTACTGGCGGTGTCCTTGTTTAAAAGAGTATCCATTAGTATAAAAGCAGTTACAGCTGACACAGGAAGATCATCATACTATTTATAATACTGCATATAATCAGTGGAAATTAAAGAGTCCCAAGCATAACCAGATTCACTTTTGCAAAATTCAAAAACCTTTATGCCAAATTGCATTTGCCTTTGGGGTATGCACTATATCAGAGTTTCTTGGCTTTTATCTCAAAGTAAGTCAGTTTCATTTACTGTAAAATATTATCATGAGAAGCTCTCAGAAATATTTTATGCGGCCTTCTTTATTTGAAACTATAAATTTCATGCCAGGATGTCAGTAGAAAACTTTACCAATCTCCTAGCAGAGAGGTAATGTTATCATCATTGCAATTGCTTTCATAATATGAGGATTCTGAATTGGTTGATTCTGCAGAGTTGCTAAACTCATGAAAGTCACTATAATCCTGATCATATAAAAAAGTTATCAGACTCCTCATCCATATTCACTTCTGAAGCAACAGCCATAGTTGATGCTTTAAATCTTGCATCTGATAAATTTAAATCCACAGTAATATACAGTGACTCAAGGAGTGGTTTAGAAGTCCTAAAGAAGTTTAACCCTACCCATCCCTTAATTCAAAAGGCTCAGGAATGGCTTTTTTATCTTTCTGTTCGCCACAAATCAGTAAAGTTTTGTTGGAATCTTGGGCTCACTGGTCTAGAAGGGAACGAACTGGCTGATAGTAAAGCAAAGGATGCTGCATGATGTGATTTCTCAACTAACAGGGTGCCACATTTGGATATGCGTCCAGTCATCAGGCGATACATTCGTACACAATGGCAGCAGAGATGGACTTCCCCCATTTTATCCACAAATAGGAAGTAAAGAAACATTAGAAAAAGTATCGATTTTTGGTGTTCGGGTTTTAATCGTAACAGAAGATTTGAGATCATCCTAACACGGCTTAGGATTTGTCATACCCGCTTCACTCATAGCTATATTTTGGAGGGAGCCAGTGCCCCAGTTTGTGCTCACCGTGGTGGTCAGCTATCCATTGAACACGTGTTGGTGCACTGTCCTAATTTAATTTCCTTAGGGCAAAGTACTTACTAACTGGGAAGACTATTTTAGAAATTTTAAATGATGACTTTGAGGTAGATAACCTTATGGGTTTTCTGAAAGAATCTGGTTGTTTTAATGAGATATAATTTCAGTATAATTAATAAGGATTTTAGTCATGTTTATTCTTATACTAAGTATATACTTTAAATATAAAAGTTTAATATATACTTATTTTTTGTTGGTTCTATCTAATATTATTCTTCATTTCTTACGTTCGTATTTTAACACTAAATATTACTAGTGTATCATCATTCACCTATTCATTATTAATCATATCATTAATTTATATATTTTACCTTCATTATGGTGCTGAATAATCCTGATGGGTTCTGGCACTTGGTCCTCAAGACCTAAATTTCATAATCAGTCGATCAGTCAATCAAGAATTTCATCTATAACTCTCTGAGCAAAAGTAGATCAACTCTTTAGAGCTCCCATTGTAATTAAAGACCAACACAAGAAAAAAATAATCCTTATTATTTTCAAATTTCATGAAGCACCAACTCTGCCAGGATTTACTTCTGTATAGAGCTGCCAGACAGTATTTGCCTATAAGAGAAAAGCTGCCAGATAGTGCTGTTAGCTCATCTTAACAGTAAGTGCGAATGCCTATGCAAGCATAGTGGAAAGAAAACAGGAATCATTTTATGTTGATTGGGACAGTAAACAGGTTAGTTAGTCAAGAGAATGACCTTTTGGCATTTAAAGTTTGCAAAAAGTCAGCTGAGTTGGGAAGAGAGGCCTTGAGGAAATGGGAACCCTATTCATCATACCAAGCCATGTATTAAAACCTCTTGAAACTACTTTACCTGATACACGGTTGTAGTAAAGGATCTGTAGTAGAGGTGTTGGCGATAGTGTGATTTCTGCTTTTGTAGAACAAGCACTAAAGGAAGGTTATTATTGAGATCAGTAAAAAAGATAAAGAAACGTAAGCAACAGTAAAAAAAAAAAAGATAAAGAAACCTAAGCAACATTCAGACTAGGAAGGAATTTTGTGAGTTCTGACAGAGTTAGTTGTGTCTTTTTTCCCTCTTTTCCACTGTTGCTAAAATTTATTAGACCTGATAAATAGGAAAAGATATCATAGCTGGGAATGAGTTTATATCCGAAGCTAAATAGTGAGAACTGTGGTAGGACCACCAACTTCCCAGTAATGTTCAGACCTGAGAGTTATCAGATTGATAGCTCAAAGTAGAACTATTCTTTAGGGCTAGACCATGGATTCCAGGGGGGTCTGGTTCTAGGGATAGGACTCTCGGCATTCTATCCGGTTTGCCCATAACATGATTAGGGTGGGGAGGATTGTATTCTTGAAATACTCTCAGTCCTAGCAAGCGGGTTTGGCTTACACTTGGGCCACTCTAATCATGTTGTGCCATCCCCTATGGGGTAGGTTAGTGATGTGGACATTTGGGAGTCAGTTCTCACTTGTGTCATTGGTGGAAGAACAAACCCCATGAAAGGCTGATGATATTTTTTTAAGGTTTTCAGGTTGACAACGACAGGAACCTCCTCTGACCTCTCTCTGGAAAAATCAGAAAAAAATACGAACGTAATTACTGTACACTGGAGCCCTATGCTCCAGTGAAAAACGAACCAAAAAAAAAAAAAAAAACAAATATCTTGACCCAACCTTGACTCACTTCGACTCCCTCTTTGGGAGTGGAAGTTGGTCAAGATTCCTGACCCTAGAAACAGAGAAAACAATATCAGCATTGAAATTAGAAAACTTCCTCTTGAATCGACATTCAACTACTGAAATGTCATTCAGACAAGTAAATGAACAGATGTGGTTGATAGAAACCACTACAAGAAATCAATCAGAAAATTATTTAAATATAAAATATATTGACAATGTAAAAGTACATATTAAAAAACATGACAATATGAACAGTGTGCAGGGTACCATAGTACTCCCTGATAATGATGAACCAGTAGAAAAGAAAATATTGCTAGATTCCCTTAAAAAAAGGTACAACAATGTAAAAGATTGCGAAGTATACAACATAGTTAGTAGACGGAGTAATGAAAAAACACTAAGAATAGCAAAGATAAAATTTGAAGGCCATGAATTACCCTTGAAAACAAAAATCTTGGGCCAAAGCAGAGAATGGAGACCGTATGTTCCAAAACCACTACAGTGCCAAAGCTGTAGTATGTAGGGACATACAAGGAAAAATTGCCGTAATACAGCTGTATGTGCATACTGTGGATCTGACAAACATGCCACACAGTGGAGGTGTGGTGAACCAAAATGAGTGAACTGTGGACAGAATCACCATCCAAGATCTAAGGAGTGTATGTATTATATATACAATACAGAATTAAAATTACTTCAGGAAAGGACAGGAATGCCTATATAAGAGGCCAAATTAGAATTAAAGGTTAGAGGAATGCAAGATCCCGCTAAGAAACGAACTTTTTCTTCAGTAATAAGATCAAACAATGAAACAAAAATAGAAATAAATAAGTGTAACAAGACCCTGATAGAACAATCTCAAAGAAAAATAACCACTTTGCAAGGAGAAACTAATATAGCAAAGGACCAAGAAATGTATACAAATCTTTGCTCAGATTCATTTGAGATATTAAGAGAAATGGAATCACCACAAGACAATACAAGCACCACAGAAATATTAGAAGATAGTTATGAAGACTTAGAAACTAAAGAAAAAAAGAGACCTTTAGAGAGAACTCCACCCAAGACCAACAAAAAACCAACTATTATTAGAGATACATCCATTAAAATAAAGGCGGGAGACCCCAAGAAAGAACATAAACCAAAAAATAAGAATATACCTTTGTCTCCTAATGTAATAATAAAACCAGTGGAAACATATACCCAGAACATCAAAGAAATAGTAGAGGAACAAACCATTGACAAGAATGATTATGTGATGGGAGAAGAGATTACTCCATTGCCAACAATAGTTGCAGCAAGAGTAAATGAAAAAACGACACATGAAAATACGTGGATGTAATGAATGTTTCACTGAACTGTGCAACAAAAACGAAAGCATAACAAAGGACAGTTTAACAAACACTATACAAAATTTTATAAGATACAGAAATAAAGAAACTACTAGTTTGGGCACTCACGAAAATGGCTGTATGTGCATTGGACACATAATGTCTTATAAAGAAAAACAAATAAATATTGTAAATAGGATTTTAGAAAAAATGCCAATTGATGATCTACAAAAAGAAAATAACACTTGAACACACTAACGTTATACTTTCGATAATTATATTATACAATGGAACGTAAATGGTCTACAGACCAGATTACATTTGGGAGAAATACAACGATTACTAAAGGAATATGAGCCAATGATAATATGTTAACAACATGTCAACAAAACAATATTGACAATAGGTAAATATACCATAGTATCTGCATCTAGAGAAGAAGAAGGAAATTTAGGTACTGCTATATATGTACATAACAAAGTATGTTATGACAGAATACCTGTAAATTTTACTGATTTGCAAGTATCAAGTATTAAAATACGAATAAGAAACGATAATTACATAATTTATAACTTATATAACCAACCTAATAAAAGTTACGACATTGATAAACTTAAAGATTTACTTAACAATACCAAAGAACCTACATTAATAGTAGGTGATTTTAACGCTCACAACCCAATATGATACTGTCACTGTTCAAACTCAAATAGAACAGGTAGTAAAATAGAAGAATTCATGGATTCAAACGACATGTGCTGTATAAATGATGACGAAATTAGCACATATTTTTCAAAAGCACATGGAAAATTTTCTTCAGTAGACTTAACTTTATGTACAACAAGCATAGTTGAAAGATTGGATTGGAGTACAGTGGATGACTTGCACACCAGTGATCATTTCCCAATATTAATTTCCTTATTGCAAAATAATCCTGCAAAACATGTCCCTCACTATAACATTTATAAAGCAGATTGGGAGCGATATGAAATGTACACTAAAAATATCCCACCATTTGAATATTTAAAAGACCATAATGAAACTAATAAATTTCTTGTTGATTTCATTAAAAATGCTGCTGATAAAGCAATACCAAAGTCAAAACCCCATCCAACAAAACACAAAGTTCCCTGGTGGTCTGATGAGTTAACAGAATTAATAAATATAAAACACTCAAGAGGGAGACGATTAGATAATTTGAATAGAAAGTTCAATAAAATTAATAAAAAATTACTGATATTAGAAAGAACTTTACAAAAAATGACCGTATTATTACTAGAAATTGATACATTAAAACCTGTATACAACAAAATATCTGCAAAATTTAAAAAAGAAGTAATTCAAGGAAGAATCATTTCATGGAGGAAATACGTATCAGATCTCTCTAATAATACTCCCATACAAAAAATATGGGAAAAATTCAGAAAATTAAATGGTACCCATGTCAAACCACCTAGACATGCCATATTAAAAGATGGGAAAAGAACACTTGATCCAAAAGAAGTAAGTAATATAATGGGAGAAAATCTAGCAAATGTAAGTAGTGATAAGAATTTAGATGAACACTTCCACACAAAAAAATAAAAAATAAAATAGAATTAATAACAATAAATTTTTAAACTAGAAGGTGTATATTATAATAGGAAATTTAGTATGTCAGAGTTGGAATATGCTCTATTGAACAGCAATAAATCTGCTCCTGGAGGTGACAATATTTGTTTTGAGATGATCTGCCACTTAGCACATTTGGCAAAGTCATACTTATTAGAGTTTTATAATCATTTATGGCTTCGAAATTTATTTCCAGATGAATGGCGTAAAGCTATAATAATTCCTATCCCCAAACCTGGAAAGGATCCCAGTAATGTAAATAATTACAGACCAATTTCTTTAACAAGCTGCTTATGCAAATTGTTAGAGAAAATGGTAAATGCTCGACTAACATGGCACATTCGAGAAAATAAAATTTTAACTCCCACTCAGTTTGGGTCACAGTATAACAGATCTACATTGGATTCTCTCTGTAAGTTAGAAGACTGTATACGAAGAGGTTTTGAATGAAAACAAATTACTGTAGCTGTCTTTTTTTACATTGAAAAAGCATAAAATACTACATGGAGGTATGCTATATTAAAAACTTTACAAAACAACAACATCCGTGGACATTTACCTAGGTTTATACAGAACTTTTTGACAAACCACAGTTTTCAGGTGAGAATTGATGATGATCTGTCTAGAACATTTCCACTTGAAAATGGTGTTCCACAGGGAAGCGTCCTTAGTGGGACACTGTTTACTTTAGCAATTAATGATATCAGTAAAAATCTACCTATTGGCATTAAAAGTAACCTGTACATGGATAATTTTGCCATATATTATTCAGCATCCCGAATAAAACATGCAGAACGAATTGTTAATAAAAGCATAGTAAAAATAGATGAATGGGCCTCATCTGTAGACTTTAAATTTTCCATAGATAGAACTCAAGCAATCATATTTTATAAAAATAAAAAGTGGAAAAAAGGTGAAGAAATAGATTTAAAAATCAGAAACCATAGTATACCAATTGGCCAAACAGCAAAATTTTTGGGATTAGTATTTGATACCCACTTGAACTGGAGAGCCCACATTACATATGTAAAATCTAAAAGTAAAAGAGCATTAAATCTAATTAGAAAACTATTGAACACTACTTGGGGAGCCGATAGATTTACCCTTACTGTACTGTATAAAGCAACAGTTCTGTCCGTCATTGATTATGGAAGCAAAGTACATGGGTCGGCATCTGACGCAGTTCTGAAAATGTTAGACCCTGTTCAAAATGAAGCCCTTAGAATATGCTCAGGAGCCTTTAGATCATCGCCAAAATCATCGTTACAAGTTGAATGTGGTGAACTGCATTTGTCTCTCCATAGAGAGCTAGTAACAATGAAAAATGCTTTAAGAATTCAAACTAGTGATTCTCCAACCAAAAAATTATTTGAATTAAGAGATGTATATATATAAAGAACAATCCACCACCTTTCCCAATTAGAGCTAGAAGATTGTTTGAATCGCTGAATATAAATATACAAGTGTGTTTAATAGTAAAATCACCTCCTCCCTGGACAATGAATAAAATGAGAATTTGCACACACCTCAAGTATTTATCAAAAAGTAGCTCATATACACCAGAACACCATAGACAGCATACAATAGAGCATATAAGCCGAAAAGGTCCACATTACGCAATATATACAGTTGGATCTAAATCAGAACACGGAGTAGGATATGCTGCAGTGTCCCAAGACAAAACTTATCAGTTCTCTCTTCCTAATAATGCTTCTATATTTACAGCAGAATTGTATGGAATTGCATCAGCTATAAAAATAATTAAAGAATCATCATTCAATAATTTTGTGATTTTCAGTGATTCAAGAAGCGCTATAGAAGCTATTCAAAGTTACAAATCAAAAAATAATATAGTACAACAAATTAAATTATATCTCCATAAATTATATGATAATGGAAAAAATGTAGAAATATGTTGGATCCCTGCCCATGCAGGAATCAAAGGAAATGAAGATGCAGACAAAGCAGCTAAAGCAGCAACTCACATGACAAGATCAGATGTGAATATCCCTGTTACTGATTATGTAACTCACATAAAAATGGGTATCATAAATAAATGGCAATATATATAGGATGAAGAACCTGAAAGTAATAAATTGAAAGAAATAAAACCTAATGTTAAAAAATGGAGTTCATCATACCAGAGAGAGAGAGACAGGCACAAGTAATTTTAACGTCTCAGAATAGGCCATACTCATCTGACACATAAGCACTTAATGAACAGCCCACATGGCCCGGCTCCCGAGTGCTCAGAATGCAGAGTAATAATAACAGTCAGACATGTGTTATGTGAATGTCCAAAGTATGACCAACAACGAATGTCTACTTTTGGAAATAGATCAGTGAAAGAAATTTTGTCAGAATCTTTCACATTTTCAGTCGTTCCAATTTTGATGTTCTTGAGGAACTGGAATTTAATTAATAAAATATAAAAATAAGTAAATAATAAAAGCGTGAAAACCCTTTTAACATTTGTTGAATTTTACAAAAAAGACAAAAATGTTAAAATTTTGCTTAATTTATATTCTGAATCTTAATATACTATTCTAGTATGTATGTAAGGAAGTCTGAGTAAATGTATTTATTGTGTGTATGTGTTTCAGTATGAGAGGATATGCCTATGTGCAGTTTTTTAATTTCATTTTAATTCATTCATCATTGTACTGAATGATCTGTTGGGTCCTAGTGCTTCGCCTCAGGCCTGGACCTAGTATTTTAATCAAATCCTTCGGGCCAGCCCTATGGGAGCTGAAAGTCAGCTCAGTGGTCTGGTTAAACTACTCTAATAATAATGTATTTAGGTTGCCAATTAGAAAAATGCCAGCAACTATCGGGTTTTAAAAAAGTGTGCAGTCAAGTTCTTGGGTATATTTATAATAGTTTCGTACATTTTAAAGGATGCATGTGTGGTGTATACTGTCAAACTGGGGCAAATTGGATAGTAGTTCAGTTTCAGCTGGAGCTCTGAATCCAGATGTTAAGTTAGACTCCCACTGCCTGCCTCCTTCTCTGGTTGTTCATGTACGTTTACCACTATTTCTTAGTGGTACTTGGTTTTCAGGTTTATCTGTAGCAGATCAAAAGCATACGTAGTATTAAAATTGCTTTTGCATTACATTTGTTTACAACCCATATCTAATATAAAAATAAGTGCTTTAGTAGGAATTCAAAGGGTATTGGTCCACATTTGAATAAGATGGAATAAAGCCAATATTTCAATGACAGATTAGCTGACACCAACTGTAGATCCTCCATCATTCCTTATATAGGCAATGGTGTTGTTAGGCATGACTGATGCAACTGCCTGTTAAGTTGGTCATGAATGCTTGCAGGCCCAAGAAGATCACCAGGAATTCTAGGAAATTCATGTGCATGTAACTGTCCTCCTTGGACCAAACCCCTTGCACTTTAGACTCCCACAACTTGCACAGATGAGCTCCCCATCCTGTGGTCGAAGCATTAAAACAAAGATGTTGGTGTGTGGAGACATATGGAATTCCATTCAGCAGGTTCCAGTAATAGCTGCACCAACTGAAGTCATGATGGGCTGACTCCATGGTCAGACTCCCGACTGATGGGGACATCAAGGTGACCTTTCAGCAGTAGGGTAGCTGAAGGTAAAGGGAATGTGAAAGAGACTGTGAGGACCAGTTTCTCTAGAGAAATAAGGTCCTTAGAAGTAAGGCATCTCCTCTGAGGATAGATCCCTTTACAGACTTCACAGTCTTCATACAGAAGGGAGTGAAAAAATATGTTGAGCTGGCTTTGGTCAGTAAATCCCAACACTTTTTGAAGGAGAAAGAGCTGACTTAAAACACCAGTGACTCTAGCAGAATCTCTTTGATGTTACCCTTGTGTAACGTGGAGGCCACTTCATCATTGACGACTTGCCTCTTCTCAGGTTTGGAGAGGAGTTGTAAGTGACTGTTACCCACAGTGAGAAACAGCAAGCAATAACAAAAGTGGAGAGCTTCCAACACTGCAGGTTCCATGCCAATAGGTTCCAAGGTTCTTCAGCTTTGGAGAAAGCAACACCCAACCTGGAGAAGAGAGGTTAGAAGGAACAGTAGGACATTATCTATGGGTCCTGTGCCAGTGGAACCACCAGCACAGGACTTCCTATACCTCTGGGATGAAATAGTGATTTGGAGCCACTAGGGTGGAAATCAGATGAACATATGACAATCTGACAGTACAGCATCTTGGGCTGTGAAGTGGAATAGTCAGTGGAAGATGATGAAGCCGTTGTATCCATGCTGATAATTCCTGCCCTGGTAGTGGTGAAGGTTTTCTTCCTCCAGTTTATAGACCGAGTCAACTGGATAGAGAATAAGAGCCATTTGATATGGAACTGGGTCCAGCCCAATGCATCCTGATGACTTTGTGGATGGATTTGAGAAACTTGGCCAACTGGGGAATGAAGATCTGAGAGCTTGAAGTCTCATCTTCCTTATATTGTGAAGAATAGCAACAGAAGCTTCCCAGGTGTGTTGATTTTGCCAGTATGTGTTCACATCAGTTATCTAACATTTGGGAGGTACAGTGTCACCTCAACTTAATGGACAGCTCGGTGGTCTGCCTATTATGGCAAGTAACGAAATCTGTTAAGAAACAGAGACTAGTATATAACCTTCACAATAAGGATCCCCAGGACTAACTCATAGCTTTTAGGATAAATTATTTAATAGCTTATCCTAAGCAGTATTTTGCAATTTTCATTCAATTTAAAGTACAGTGCAACCCCCTCCTATTCACAGTTCTGGATTCGTGGCTTCACCTATTCGTGGATTTCTCTGTGGAACATGTACAGTATACACATTATTCACGGAAAATTCACCTATTTGCGGTATTTTTCATAGAGAAATATTCACAGATTGCCATATTTTCATATTAATTGCGTGACTAAATGCACTTTTTCTTATAAAACTATCAAAATATTCAGGTATAAGCATTTTTAGAAGGTATTTTGGTGTTTTTAACTATCAAAATAAGCAGTTATAAGCGTTTTTAGAGGGTTTTTAAGTATTCGCAGACTTGAACTACAGTAAACCCTCAATACTCGTGTTCTCACAGTATGTGGACTCAGTGATCCGCAGAATTTTCTGTGGAACGTATCTGTAAATTATTCACGGAAAACTCACCCATTCGCAGATTTTTTCATAGAGCAATATTCTGTATTTTCATATATGTGACTTACCAAGTAATTACACAGCTATACTTTCTACTCGCGAGGCAGTTAAAAATTTGAAGTTCGCGGTAGCGATTCATTTGTTTTAAATGTAGGTAACTACCCCGTCCTCTATCGAGGAACGATGGGTACAACAAAACAGAGAGAATCGCTTCTTTTCTGCCAGCGCTCGACATAACATTGAATGTTTTTGGTAGTTGGATTTGAAGTTTCATCGCTTTTCCAAGGATTTGGTGAAGTATTGTTGATTTTGGTAGCTTTTCAGCTTAGCTTAGCTGGTATTCTTACAATATGTCTGATTCTAGGTCATCAAGTGTTAGATATTGTAGGGAAGGATGCAAGACTCGGATGACGAAAGTGATCTATGAAAGTCATATGATCTGTGCAAAGTGTAGAGGACAAGAGTGTTCGAAAGATTGCACATGC
This sequence comes from Macrobrachium rosenbergii, assembly GCF_040412425.1. NCBI lineage: Eukaryota > Metazoa > Arthropoda > Malacostraca > Decapoda > Palaemonidae > Macrobrachium > Macrobrachium rosenbergii. The sequence goes on from NC_089756.1 coordinate 64,101,819, forward strand.
GCTGAATGTGAGGGATGGGAGGAGAAAAAATGGAAAGTTTTAAAGTCTCATATGGATAAATTAGATAGGGATAGGAAGAGGAAAGCGGCTGTTTGAGCCAAGGGTAGAGCTGTGAGTGTAGAACCTGTCTCTAACATTCAAGTCTTAGACCGTAATATTCCTCCTTCTCATGCCCTTGTATTATCCACCATCCTGATTCCTCCTAATATTATTCCATCAACTCCTGTTCCTGGCTGCCTTACTTCAGAACCCAATGGCGTAGCCAGCCTCGAAAGTAAGTTTAACGCCAAATTTGATCTTGTGGTCAATACTATTGAAATTAGGTGAATTGCTTAAGGTCCTGATGGGCTAAGTTCAGAGTTTTAAACAAGTGTCAGTGCCAGTGTCAGTGTCAGTGCTGTCAGTGCCAGTGGAGGAGGTGGTTGTCTACTGAGTCCTAGACGGAGGTCACTGAACCTGGGAGTAAACATACCGGAGGTCCAAGGGAGGTAAGCGGGGTTTGCTCATCGCCCCCTCGTCCGATTCAGTGCTTTGTAGTTCCGACAGCCGTTAGAAAGGCATCGCTGTTAGTGCCCACCAGTTGTCATCAGACTCTGATCTCTCCAGTCTAGGAAAGATGTATGTGGGGTTTTCTGGGGGAGTCTCATCCTTTAAAGAGATGTCGTGGTAGAGAGCCCCCTCCCATTTCTCCCAAGCGCACAAGAAACCCTGCTATCAGTCCGCAGCCAGGTTGCAGTAAGTGGCGCAGTCTGACCTGTCATTTGCCAGATCACTCCCATGCTGAATGCCAGTTGTTGGTTCCTAAGCGCTCTTCCAGCAAACACTCATCTTCTGGGTGCCTGCATGAGAAGTCAGCATATTCGCCAGAGCACCATCCAACCTCCAAACGCTTGTCATGGACTTGCAAGCACTTCCCTTGGACTCCAGAGTGTCTGCCTCGGACCACTTCCACTTCTAAGTGCTCGGCGCCAACTGAGCATTTGTTTCCAACCGAGCGCCCATATTCCTGCTTCGCCTGCCTTAGTGTCAGAGGATCCTTCTTTTGCACATATCAGGAAGCAATTGGATGATGTGCTGGGCTTGCTGCACAAGGCTCCCACTTCGATTAAGCCTTCTCAAGAGGCTTCCTTGTCTCCTGTTTCTTCAGAAGAGGAAGAGGTTGTCCAAGAGCCTACTCCTACAGCATGTGCTTCCCTGATGAAGTACTTTTTGGTGAATTTTCCCCTCACACTTCCAGCTAGCGGCTCCTGTTTCACCCGTTTCTACATTTCTGGTAAGGAATCAGACAGACTCTAGTTCTCGTCTGCAGAAGATGGTTCTCTCTTCCTCAACTAGGAAGGCCCTTAAGGAAGTAGAAGATTATTTGACTATGAAGAGGGAACAAGGGAAGGCCGCTTTTGCTTTTCCTCAGGCAGGATTGATGGCCGGGAGATATCTCTCCTTCTCGACCCCCTCGATATGGGACCACCTTGAAGCAGTGAGGGGGCTCTTGAACCCCAGGAATCTGTTCCTGGGTTTGAGTCCAAGAGTCCCATATGCCATTATATATTTGTTTGGATTAATTTTTGTGGAATTTTCCACTTTTACTAAAATTTATTGGGCCTGATAAACAGGAAAAGATATCATAACCGGGAATGGGTTTATATCCGAAGCTAAATAATGAGAACTGTGGTAGGACCATCAACTGCCCGATAATGTTCAGACCCGTTAGTTATCAGATTGATAGCTCAAAGGTGGAACTATTCTTTAGGGCTAGACCACAGATTCCAGGGGGGTCTGGTTCTAGGGATAGGATTCTCGGCATTCTGTCTGGTTTGCCCATGATATGATTAGGATGGGACAATTGTATTCTCAAAATACTCCAGTCCTAGCAAGTGAGTTTGGCTTACACTTGGGCCACTCTAATCATGTTGTGCCATCCCCTATGGGGTAGGGTAGGGAGCAGACATTTGGGAGTCAGTTCTTACTTGTGCCATTGGTGGAAGAATAAACTCCATGAAAGGCTGATGATAACTTTTTAAGGTTTTCAGGTTTATTTATTCATTTATTTATTATATATACTGTACCTGAATCTGTATGCTTAGTACTTTTAAAGATTTAAGTACCCCTGGACCCTTTGATGGTAGCGACTCGGCATTGACAGCCACTGGAACCTCCTCTGACAACCTCTCTCTCAAGAAATCAGAAAAAATATTAATGTAATTACACTGGAGTCTTATGCTCCAATTAAAAGCAAACCAAAAAAAGCAAATATCTTGACCCAACCGTGACTCACTTCGACTCCCTCTTTGGGAGTGGAAGTTGGTCAAGATTCCTGACCTTAGAAATGGAAAAAAAAAAAAAATATCTGCATTGAAATTAGAAAACTTCTTATTGAATCGACATTCAACTACTGAAATGTCATTCAGACAAAAAGAACAGATGTGGTTGATAAAACCACAACAAAAATCAATATGAAAATTACTTAAATATAAAAATATTGATAATGTAAAAGTACATATTAAAAACATGACAATTTGAACAGTGTACAGGGTACCATAGTACTCCCTGATAATGATGAACCAATAGAAAGAATATATTGCTAGATTCCTTAAAAAAGGTACAACAATGTACAAGATTGCAAAATATACAACATAGCTAGTAGACAGAGTAATGAAAAACACTAAGAATAGCAAAGATAAAATTTGAAGGCCATGAATTACAATTAAAAATTAAAATCTTGGGCCAAAGCAGAGAACTGAGACCGTATGTCCCAAAACCACTACAGTGCCAAAACTGTAGTATGTATGGACATACAAGAAAAAATTGCCATAATACATCTGTATGTGCATACTGTGGATCTGACAAACATACCACACAAGTGGAGGTGTGGTGAACCAAAATGCGTGAACTGTGGACAAAATCACCATGCAAGATCTAAGGAGTGTATGTATTATATATACAATACAGAATTGAAATTACTTCAGGAAAGGACAGGAATGCCTATAAAAGAGGCCAAATTAGAATTAAAGGTTAGAGGAATGCATGATCCCGCTAAGAAACGAACTTTTTCTACAGTAATAAGATCAAACAATGAAACAAAAATGGAAATAAATAAGAGTAACAAAACCCTGATAGATCAGTCTCAAAGAAAAATAACCACTTTGCAAGAAGAAACTAATATAGCAAAGGACCAAGAAATGTATACAAATCTTTGCTCAAATTCATTTGAGATTTTAAGAGAAATGGAATCACAAGAAGACAATACAAGCATCAAAGAAATATTAAAAGATAGTTATGATGAATTAGAAACTAAAGAAAAAAAGAGGCCTTTAGAGAGAACTGCACCCAAGACCAGCAAAAAACCAACTATTATTAGAGATACATCCATTAAAATAAAGGCAGGAGACCCCAAGAAAGAACATAAACCAAATAATAAGAATATACCTTTGTCTCCTAAAGTAATAATAAAACCACTAGAAACAGATACCCAGAACATCAAAGAAATAGTAGAAGAACAAACCATTGACAAGAATGATTATGTGATGGGAGAAGAGATTACTGTACTCCATCACCAACAATAGGTGCAGCAAGAGTAAATGAAAAAACGACACATGAAAACACATGTGGATGTAATGAGTGTTTCATTGAACTGTGCAACAAAAACAAAAGCATAACAAAGGACAGTTTAACAAACACTATATGGAATTTAATAGGATACAGAAGTAAAGAAACTACTAGTTTAGACACTCACGAAAATGGCTGTATGTGCATTGGACACCTAATATCTTATGAAGGAAAACAAATAAATATTGTAAATAGGTTTTTTAGAAAAAATGCAAATTGATGATCCACAAAAGAAAATAACACTTGAACACATTTTTATAACGTTATACTTTCAATAATTTTATACAATGGAACGTAAATGGTCTACAGACCAGATTACATTTGGGAGAAATACAACGATTACTAAAGGAATATGAGCCAATGATAATATGTTTACAACATGTCAACAAAACAATATCAACAACAGGTAAATATGCTCTCTTTCTTGTATCTACATCTAGAGAAGAAGAAGGAAATTTAGGTAGTCTTGCTATATATGTACATAACTAAAAGTATGTTATGACAGAGTACCTGATAAATTTTACTGACTTGCAAATATCAAGTATTAAAATACGAATAAAAAATGATAATTACATAATTTATAACTTATATAACCAACCTAATAAAGTTACACTGCCCATTGATAAACTTAAAGATTTACTTACACAATGTCAATGGAACCTACATTAATAGTAGGTGATTTCCTGCTCACAACCCAATATGGGACTGTCATTGTACAAACTCAAATAGAACAGGTAGTAAAATAGAAGAGTTCATGGATTCATGGAGACCTGCTGTGCTGTATAAATGATGACGAAATTAGCACATATTTTTCAAAACACATGGAACAGAACCTCCAGTAGACTTAACTTTATGTACAACAAGCATAGTTGACAGATTGGATTGGAATACAGTTGATGACTTGCACATCAGTGATCATTTCCCAATATTAATTTCCTTATTGCAAAATAATCCTGCAAAACATGTCCTCACTATAACATTTATAAACCCCAGATTCCAGCCGATATGAAATGCACAGGGGGAGAAATATCCCACCATTTGAATATTTAAAAGACCATAATGCAAAACTAATAAATTTCTTGTTGATTTCATTAAACCTCCCTGCTGATAAAGCAATATCCAAAGTCAAAACCCCATCCAACACACAAAGTTCCTGGTGGTCTGATGAGTTAACAGAATTAAAAAATATAAAAACACATCAATAGGGGAGACTGATTAGATAATTTCAGTAGAAAGTTCAATAAAATGAATAAAAAATTACCGATATTAGAACGGGAACATTTCCAAAATGACTGTATTATTACTAGAAATTGATACATTAAAACCTGTATACAACAAAATATCTGCAAAATTAAAAAGAAGTAATTCAAGGAAGAATCATTTGGATGGAAATAGCGCCTGTTATCAGATCCTCAGTCTAATAATGGCGATCCCATACAAAAAATATGGGAAAAATTCAGGAAAAAAAAATGAGTCCCCCATGTCAAACCGACTAGACATGCCATATTAAAAAGATGGGAAAAGAACACTTGATCCAAAAGAAAAGTAATATAATGGGGAGAAAATTTAGCAAATGTAAGTAGTGATAAGAATTTAGATGAACAGGTGGCTCAACCTCACAAAAAAAAATAAACATAGAATTAATAACAATAAATTTTGAAACAATCTGTTAAAGATATATCAGGTATTATAATAGAAAATTTAGTATGTCAGATCATGGAATATGCTCTCTCGGACTGAGGAACAGCAATAAATCAGCATCCTGGGGGTGAACAATATTTGTTTTGAGATGATGATCTTTTCCAGATCCCACAAAGAACACCTTTGGCAAAAGGTCATACTTATTAGAGTTTTATAATCATTTATGGCTTCGAAAAATTTATTTCCTGGGCCAGATGAATGGCCTGTAAAGTCTGTCCATAATAATTGCTATCCCCAAACCTGGAAAGGATCCCATCAATGTAAATAATTACAGACCAATTTCTTTAACAAGCTTCATTATGCAAATTGTTAGAGAAAATGGTAAATCCTGAAGGGCGACTAACATGGCACATTCAGCAGAAAATAAAATTTTAACTCCCACTCAGTTTGGGTCTCAGTGTAACAGATCCACATTGGATGGGGCTGTCTCTGTAACTTAGAAGACCATCCATATCGCCTTCTTCAGCAGGAAGTTTTGGGAACGAAAACAAATTACTGTAGCTGTCTCCTTTTGACATTGAACCAGCCGCATCCACGATACAAACAGGGGGGATGGTCCAGGCTATATCTTAAAAACTTTACAAAACAACAACATCCGTGGACATTTACCAGGTTTATACAGAACTTTTTGACAAAGCTCGCAATTTTCAGGTGAGAATTGATGATGATCTGTCTAGAACATTTCCAGGTGAAAATGGTGTTCCACAGGGAAGGTCCTTAGTGGACACCTGTTTACTTTAGCAATTAATGATATCAGTAAAAATCTACCTATTGGCATTAAAAGTAACCTGTACATGGATGATTTTGACCATATATTATTCAGCATCCCAGACCATAAAACATGCAGAACGAATCATTAATAAAAGCATAGTAAAAATAGATGAATGGGCCTCATCTGAAGTGAGGCTTTAAATTTTCCATAGATAAAACTCTCAAGCAATCATGTTTTATAAAAATAAAAAGTGGAAAAAAGGTGAAGAAATAGATTTAAAAATCAGAAACCATAGTATACCAATTGGCCAAACAGCAAAATTTTTGGGATTAGTATTTGAGCCAACCCACTTGAACTGGAGAGTCCCGGCATTACATATGTAAAATCTAAAAGTAAAAGCCAGCATTAAATCTAATTAGAAAACTATCGAACACAAGAACTTGGGGGAGCCGATAGACATACCCTTACTGTGCTGTATAAAGCAACAGTTCTGTCCATCATTGATTGAAGGAAGACGAAGTATATGGCTCGGCATCTGACGCAGTTCTGAAAATGTTAGACCCTGTTCACAATGAAGGCCTTAGAATATGCCCAGCTGACCTTTAGATCATCAGATACCAAAATCATCGTTACAAGTTGAATGTGGTGAACCTGCCTTTGTCTCTCCATAGAGAGCTAGTAACAATGAAAAGTGCAAAAACTTTAAGAATTCAAACTAGTGATTCTCAACCAAAAATTATTTGAATTAAGAGATGTATTTATAAACAACCATCCACCACCTTTCCCAATTAGAGCTGTAAGATTGTTTGAGTCGCTGAATATAAATATACAAGTGCCTGTAATAGTAAAATCACCTCCTCCCTGGACAATGAATAAAATGAGAATTTGCACACACCTCAAGTATTTATCAAAAAGTAACTCATATACAACAGAACACCATAGACAGCATACAATAGAGCATATAAACCGAAAAGGTCCACATTACGCAATATATACAGATGGATCTAAATCAGAACACGGAGTAGGATATGCTGCAGTGTCCCAAGACAAAACTTATCAGTTCTCTCTTCCTAATAATGCTTCTGTATTTACAGCAGAATTGTATGGAATTGCATCAGCTATAAAAATAATTAAAGAATCATCATTCAATAATTTTGTGATTTTCAGTGATTCAAGAAGTGCTATAGAAGCTATTCAAAGTTACAAATCAAATAATAATATAGTACAACAAATTAAATTATATCTCCATAAATTATATAATAATGGAAAAAATGCAGAAATATGTTGGATCCCTGCGCATGTAGGGATCAAAGGAAATGAAGATGCAGACAAAACAGCTAAAGCAGCAACTCACATGACAAGATCAGATGTGAATATCCCTGTTACTGATTATGCAACTCACATAAAAATGGTTATCATAAATAAATGGCAATATATATGGGATGAAGAACCGGAAAGTAATAAACTGAAAGAAATAAAACCTAACGTTAAAAAATGGAGTTCATCTTATCAGAGAGAGAGAGACATGCACAAGTAATTTTAACACGCCTCAGAATAGGCCATACTCGTCTGACACATGGGCACTTAATGAGCAGCCCACATGGCCCAGCTCCCGAGTGCTCAGAATGCAGAGTAATAATAACGGTCAGACATGTGTTATGTGAATGTCCAAAGTATGACCAACAACGAATGTCTACTTTTGGAAATAGATCAGTGAAAGAAATTTTGTCAGAATCTTTCACATTTTCAATCGTTCCAGTTTTGATGTTCTTGAAGAACTGTAATTTAATTAATAAAATATAAAAATAAGTAAATAATAAAAGCATGAAAACCCTTTTAACATTTGAATTTTACAAAAAAGAGAAAAATTTTAAAAATTTTGTTTAATTTATATTCTGAATTTTAATGTACTGCTGATGGTTCTATATCATCATCAGTGAAAGCAGAAGCACAAACTAGAATGTGTCATGTTTTAAAATTTATTTCATTCTTAAATAAAAATAATGATGTTCCTTTTTATATTAAGAAAAGGGTTTTTCATTTGGCTTTGTTACCAGCATTAATGTATGGAAATGAATCTTGGATTAACGGTGATTAGAGACCCATGGAAAAATTATATGTATGGTGCATAAAGCAACTGTTAGGTGTAAGGAAAACCACTACAAATTCTCTTTGCTTGGTCGAACTCGGTCTTGTTGATTTTCGTTCACTGGTCAGGTCAAAGCAGAGACAGTTTTTCGCTAAAGCTTGGGTGGAGCGTGGTACAATGGGAGACGATCCACTGGGCCATGTAATTAATCTAATTTTGGAATTTATTACCCCTACCTCATGTTATATAAGAGACTTGTTAGATAATGATATTGACGATGTAATGCAAGCATCTGAAAGATTGAAACATGAAGTAACTACCTCAAACTCAGGTAGATTAACTTTCTATAAAAACATCAATTCAGAATTTAACGTTCATGACATTTATAGTAAAAAAACCAATGTAAATGAGTTGGAGAGAATGGATAGGACAAGATTAAGACTGAGTTCCCATTTTCTTGCTATTGAGGTTGGCCGTTGGAACAGAAGAGGGAGGGGCTGGTTACCTGTAGAGGAGAGGTTGTGTGTGTGTGGCCAAATACAAACTGAGCAACATGTAATCGAAGCATGCCCCAGGACCTACCAGATTCGGACCCAGTATGATATCTCATCAATGAGCGACTTGATGATAGAAAGATCAGACTATGCAAATGTTTGTCATCGCAAGCTTAATTTTGAAGGTTTTCAAATAATAAGATGCAAACTCTCTCATCGTGCCTCGCCCAGCTGACTTCATTTTGGGTTACAATTTTAACGCATTTCCAGTTTAATATGAATGTGTGATGTTTATTAGTCTATTGTATATTATTGTTGTTATGTGATTTGGAATTGGATATTCTAAACAGCTCTCGATATGATCTTTTTTGTGTTATTTAAAAAATTAATATTAATTATTGTTGCCATTTGTTTTGAATACAGTTCTTTTTAATTTTCTTTTTCCTTTTTAGGAAATGTAATTTGTGAAATGAGTTTATGTATTTGGACCGTTGCGTAATTTCATAATAGAGTATTTGATGTTTCTGTGGAGAATGGTCAATAAAATATCTATCTATCTATCTATCTATGTAAGGAAGTCTGAGTAAATGTATTTATTGTATGAGAGGATGTGCTTATGTGTAGTTTTTAATTTCATTTTAATTCATTCATCTTTGTATCGGATGATCTATTGGGTCCTAGCGCTTGACTTCAGGCCTTGACCTAGCATTTTAATCAAATCCTTTGGGCCAGCCCTATGAGAGCTGAAAGTCAGCTCAGTGGTCTGGTTAAACTACTTTAATAATATTAATAATGCATGACGTCCGCACACCGCTTTATAAGCGGCCTACTTTCTTAATAAACTAGCAGTACATGTCCACCTGCTCTCTTTTTTGCACCTCTTACAAAGTATCGTAAATAAAATATTTGAAAAAATGCAAATTGATGATCCACAAAAAAAAAATGACACTTGAACACACTAATGTAATATTTTCAGTAATTCTATCATACAATGGAATGTAAATGGTCTACACACCAGATTACATTTGGGTGAAATTCAACGATTACTAAAGGGAATACGAACCAATGATATGTTTACAACAAGTCAACAAAATAATATCAATAATAGGTAAATATACCTTAGTATCTACATCTAGAGAGGAAGAAGGAAATCTAGGTACTGCTATATATGTTCAGTACATAACAAAGTATGTTATGACAAAGTACCTGTAACTTTACTGATCTGCAAATATCGAGCATTAAAATACAAATAAAAAACGATAATTATGTAATTTATAATTTTTACAACCAACCTAATAAAAATTATGAATTTGACAAACTTAAAGATTTACTTAATAATGCCAAGGAACCTACATTAATAGTAGGTGATTTTAATGCTCACAACCCGATGTGGGACTGTAATTGTACAGACGCAATAGAGCAGGAAGTAAAATAGAAGAGTTCACAGATTCATATGACATGTGCTTTAGAAATGATAATGAAATCAGCATTAGAAATGATAATGAAATCAGCATATATTTTTCTAAAACACATGGAACATTTTCCTCAATCGACTTGACTCTATGTATGTACAACAAACATAGTTGACAGATTGGACTGGAATACAGTTGACAACTTGCATACAAGTGATCATTTCCCAATATTAATTTCATTATTACAAAATAATCCCACCAAGCATGTCCCTCGATATAACATTTATAAAGCAGATTGGGAGCAATATGAATTCTACACTAGGAATATCCCACCATTTGAATATTTAAAAGACCATAATGAAACTAATAAATTTCTTGTTGATTTCATTAAAATGCTGCTGGTAAAGCAATACCAAAATCCAAATCTCATTCAACAAAACACAAAGTCCCATGGTGGTCTGAAAAACTAACAGAATTAATAAAAATAAAACACCAAATTGGAAGACGATTAGATAATTTGAAGAGAAGGTTCAGTAAAATAAACAAAGCATTACCAATATTAGAAGGAACTTTACAAAAAATGACTATATTATTATTAGAAATTGATGCATTAAAACCTCTATATAACAAAATATCTGCAAAATTTAAAAGAGAAGTAATTCAAGGAAGAATCATTTCATGGAGGAAATATGTATCAGATCTCTCTAATAATACTCCTGTGCAAAAAATATGGGAAAATTCAGGAAAATAAATGGTACCCATGATAAACCACCCAGACATGCCATAATAAAAGATGGGAAAAGAATACTTGATCCTAAAGAAATGAGTAATGTAATAGGAGAAAATTTAGCAAAAGTAAGTAGTGATAATAGTTTAGATGAGCCCTTCCGCACAAAGGAAAATAGTATAAAATTAATAACAATAAATTTTGAAACAATAGAAGATATATATTATATAGAAAACTTAATATGGAAGAGTTAGAATTTGCTCTGTTGAACAGCAATAAATCTGCCCCTGGAGGTGACAGAATTTGTTTTGAAATGATCTGCCATTTAGTACCTTTGGCAAAGACACCTATTAGAGTTTTATAACCACTTATGGCTTCGAAAATTATTTCCTGATGAACGGCATAAAGCTATAATTATTCCTATTCCAAACCTGGAAAAGATCCCAGAAATGTAAACAATTACAGACCAATTTCTTTAACAAGTTGTTTATGCAGATTACTAGAAAAAATGGTAAATGCTCAACTAACATGACACATTCGAGAAAATAAAATTTTGACTCCCACTCTCTGTCTAACTTGGAAGACCACATACAAAGAGGATTTGAACAAAAACAAGGTACTATAGCCGTCTTTTTTGACATTGAAAAGACATATGATACTACGTGGAGACATGCAATATTAAAAACATTACATAAAAACAGCATCCGTGGACATTTACCTAGGTTTATCGAAAACTTTTTGACAAATCGCATTTCAAGTGAGAATTGATGATGTATTTGTCAAGTACATTTCCACTTGAAAATGGTGTTCCACAAGGAAGCGTCCTTAGTGGCACATTGTTTACTTTAGCAATAAATGATATTAGTAATAATCTACCTATCGGAATTAAAAGAACTTGCATATGAATGATTTTGCCATATATTATTCAGCATCTCGCATAAAACATGCAGAGTGACTCATTAATAAAACTATAATAAAAACAGATGAATGGGCATCATCTGTAGTCTTCAAATTTTTTATACAAAAGACTCAAGCAGTAATGTTTTATAAAAATAAAAAGTGGATAAAAGGTGAAGAAATTGATTTAAAAATCAGAAATCATTCCATACCAGCTGGCCAAACAGCAAAATATTTTGGATTAGTATTTGATACTCACTTGAACTGGAAAGCCCACATAACACATGAAATCAAAATGTAAAAGATCATTAAACCTAAATAAAAACTATCGAACACTACTTGGGAGCCGATAGACATACTCTTACCTTACTGTATAAAGCAACAGTGCTGTCTATCATTGATTATGGAAGCGAAATATATGGCTCGGCATCGGACGCAACACTGAAAACATTAGACCCAGTTCATAATGAAGGCCTTAGAATATGTTCAGGAGCTTTTCGATCATCACCAACGTCTTCTTTACAAGTTGAATATGGTGAACTCTCTCTCTCTCTCTCTCTCTCTCTCTCTCTCTCTCTCTCTCTCTCTCTCTCTCTCTCTCTCTCTCTCTCTCCATAGAGAACTAGTAACAATGAAGAGAGCCTTGAGAATTCAGACAAATGATTCTTCAACCCAAAAATTGTTTGGATTAAGAGATGTGTTTCCCAATTAGAGCTAGAAGATTGTTTGAGTCGCTTAATATAAATATACAGTTGCCTTCAGTATTAAAATTACCTCCCCTTGGACAATAAATAAAATGAGAATTTTTACACTTAAAATATTTATTCTCTCTCTCTCTCTCTCTCTCTCTCTCTCTCTCTAGTAAAAAAATTGTTTCCATAGAGAACTAGTTTAATGAAGAGAGATGTGAGAATTCAGACAAATGATTCTTCAACCCAAAAAATTGTTTGGATTAAGAGATGTGCAATTAGAGCTAGAAGATTGTTTGAGTCGCTTAATATAAATATACAGTTGCCTTCAGTATTAAAATTACCTCCCCTTGGACAATAAATAAAATGAGAATTTTTACACTTAAAATATTTATCAAAAAGTTCATCTCTCTCTCTCTCTCTCTCTCTCTCTCTCTCTCTCTCTCTCCATAGAGAACTAGTAACAATGAAGAGAGCCTTGAGAATTCAGACAAATATTCTTCAACCCAAAAATTGTTTGGATTAAGAGATGTGTTTCCCAATTAGAGCTAGAAGATTGTTTGAATGCTTAATATAAATATACAGTTGCCTTCAGTATTAAAATTAATTGACAATAAATAAATGAGAATTTTACACTTTTGTTATCTCTCTCTCTCTTTCTAGAGAACTAGTAACAATGAAGAGAGCCTTGAGAATCAGACAAATGATTCTTCAACCCAAAAATTGTTTGGATTAAGAGATGTGTTTCCCAATTAGAGCTAGAAGATTGTTTGAGTGCTTAATATAAATATACAGTTGCCTTCAGTATTAAACTCCTTGGACAATAAATAAAATGAGAATTTTTACACTTAAAATATTTATCAAAAAAGTTCATCATCTCTCTCTCTCTCTCTCTCTCTCTCTCTCTCTCTCTCTCTCTCTCTCTCTCTCTCTCTCTCTCTCTCTGTGTAGTACATAATTTTCATTGGTATTATTTAATGCACTACTGTGGTTAATTCAGTATAATAATGTTTGTTATACATTTTTCTGTAAAATGTGAATATATGTTACATTAACTGTTTGGGTTAAAATCCAAACAATCTCTCTCTCTCTCTTTGCCAATTTTTGTTTTGTTTAAAAAGAAACAATTTTTTTATTTATATTATATGGGTTTGTATACTGTACAGTACTTTACGCATCTTGTAAGCATAAGCAGGTACTGGTAAGTACACAGTGGTTAGGAGCAATTAATTTTGCAGATATAACTCATAATTCGAATGATGAATATATAAATACAGTCAACCCCAAGTATTCGCAGGGGATGTGTACCAATACCCTCCTCAAAAACAGTAAACCCGCTGTATTCAAGAGGGATGTGTTCCAGACCCCACCCCCTGCGAAGTTAAAATCCGCAAATATTTAGAACCCCCTGTAAAAACACATAGTATAGCTGCCTATCTTGGAAAGTTCAAATACCAAATGTATAGTAAACCCCCCATATTTGCGTTCTTACGATTCACGGACTACCGATTCGTGGGATTTTCTGTAGAACATATCTGTAAATTATTATTCGCGAAAAATTCGGCAATTCGCAGACTTTTTTGTCCAGAAAAATTCACTAATTAGTGTATTTTAATATTTTCATCACTAAACACATTTTTATGATAAAATAATGATTTACTAATTTTCAAATATTATTAAGATTAATACGATTAAATAATAATAATAATAATAATAATAATAATAATAATAATAATAATAATAATAATAATAATACTGTAAGATTGAATACCATGTAATAAGATGAAATAATGCGTAATGTTTATCTCTCTCTTTTTCCTTTTTATTTCAGGGGTCTCTCTCTCTCTCTTCTCTCTCTCTCTTCTCTCTCTCTCTCTCTCTCTTACTGAGATGAGAGAATTTTTATAGTATATTTATTTTTTTATGATAAATAAATGAATAAAATAAGTACTAATTTTAATAATAATAATAAGTAATAATTTAATAATAATAATAATAATAATAATAATAATAATAATAATAATAATAATATGGGGTAGGGTAGGGAGCGGACATTTGGGAGTTGGTTCTCACTTGTACCACTGGTGAAAGAATAAAACCCCATGAAAAGCTGATGATGTCCTTTTAAGGTTTTCAGGTTCATTTTTTTTCCTCCCTCAAATCTTTATGATAAATGAAAATAAAGATTCGAGTACCCGTCGGCCCTTTGATGGTAGTGACTCAGCACAGTTGACAACCGCTGGACTCTCCTCTAACAACCTCTCCCTAGAAAAATGAAAAAAGAATCCAAATGTAATCACACTGGAACCTTATGCTCCAGTACAAAACAAATCCAAAAGAAGTAAATATCGTCTTGACCCAACCTTGACTTATTTCAACTCCCTTCTTGGGAGTGAAGTTGGTCAAGGTTTCTAACCATGGAAGCAGAACAACAAATTTCAGCCATAAGTTGGAAAACTTCTTATTAAAAAGACACTCAACGACAGAAATGTCGTTCAGACAAATAAAAATGAAGACGTGGCTTATAGAAGCCACAACAAACAACCGGTCTGAAGACTATTTTTCCATAAAAAGTATCGATAATGTGAATGTAAAAGTGAAGAAGCATGACACTATGAACAGCATTCAGGGTACTGTTGTACTTCCCGAAAATAATGACGAACCGGTTGACAAGAATATGCCGTTGGGCTCTCTTAAAATGAGACATAACAAAGTCCAAGATTATGAGGTATATATAATACCAAGTAAACAGAATAATAAAGTATTAAGAATTGCAAAAATAAAATTTGAGGGTCAAGATCTACTTCAAAAAATAAAAATTTTGGGCCAAAATAGAGAACTGAGACCTCATGTTCCAAAGCCACTACAATGTCAAAATTGTAGTAAATATGGACACACGAAGAAAAACTGTTGAAATGAACCAATGTGTGCTTATTGTGGATCTGACGAACATGCCACGGAATGGAAATGTAGTGAGCCAAAACGTGTAAACTGTGGAGCAAGATCATCATGCAAGGTCCAGAGAATGTATGTACTATATTCTCAATACAGAATTGAAAATGTTACAAGAACGAACAGGGATGTCTATAAAAGAGGCTAAGTTGGAATTAAAAGTGAGAGGAATTCAAGATCCATCTAAGAAAGATACATATTCTTCAATAACAGGAACAATAATGAAACAAAAATGCATAGAAGTAGAAGTAACGGAGCACAGAAAAGTAAATCACAAGAAGAAATTAATGCTCAAGGGATAAAAACTAAAATGGTAAAGAATAATAAAACAGGTACAAATGATATGGATAACATTTTATCAGATTCATTTGAAATATTAATGAAAACAAGAGCACAGGAGGATGCTACTACAGAGTAACAGAGGAGGGTCATGATAGACTGGAAATTAAAGATAAAAAAAGGCCTTTGGAAAGAACACCACCCAAAACAAAGAAACCTATGATTATTAGAGAAACATCAGTCAAATCAAAGACAAAAGATATTAAGAAAGAACAAAAACAAAAACAAGCTAAGAATATACCTTTATCTCCTAAAATAATAGTAAAACCTATGGATATAGCTATCCAAAATACCGAAGAAGTGGAAGACAACCATACCATAGACAACAATGATTATGTCATGGGAGAAGAGATTACTCCATCACCAATAATTGGTACAACAAGAACAAATAAAAAAGAAATATACATGATAACACTTGTGGGTGTAATGATTGTTTCATTGCATTGTGCAATAATAAATACACGACAAAAGATTGTTTAACAAACATTATAAGAAATTTTATGAAATATAGAAAAAAAGAAATCACAGATTTGAGTACCCATGAAACCTTGCTTGTACATTGAGTGCTTAGTATTTATAAAGAAAAACAAGTGAATGTCGTGAGTAAATTATTAGAAAAAATCCAAGTTGATAATACAAAAACAGAGAGTAAAACTCAACCGCTATAATGAAATATTTTCCGTAGCTATATTTTACAATGGAACATAAATGGTCTACAGACCAGATTACACCTGGGAGAAATACAACGATTACTAAAAGAATACGAACCTATGATATTATACTTACAACATGTCAACAAAACAATATCAACAATAGGTAAATACCTTAGCATCTACATCTAGAGAGGAAGAAGGCAATCTAGGTACTGCTATATATGTACATAACAAAGTATGTCATGACAAAGCACCTGTAAACTTTACTGATCTGCAAATATCGAGTATTAAAATATGAATAAAAAACGATAATTATGTAATTTATAATTTATACGACTGACCTAATAAAAATTATGACTTTGACAAACTTAAAGATTTACTTAATAATGCCAAGGAACGTACATTAATAATAGGTGATTTTAATGCTCACAACCCGATGTGGGACTGTAATTGTACAAACTCAAGAGCAGGAAGTAAAATAGAAGAATTCATAGATTCATATGACATGTGCTGTATAAATGATAACAAAATCAGCACATTTTTTCTAAAGCATATGGAACATTTTCCTCAACGACTTAACTCTGTCTACAACAAACATAGTTGACAGATTGGATTGAAATACAGTCGACGACTTGCATACAAGTGATCATTTCCCAATATTAATTTCATTATTAAAAAATAATCCCACCAAGCATGTCCCTCAATATAATATTTAGAAAGCAGATTGGGAGCAATATGAATTCCACACTAGGAATATCCCACCATTGGAATATTTAAAAGACCATAATGAAACTAATAAATTTCTTGTTGATTTCATTAAAATGCTGCTGATAAAGCAATACCAAAATCCAAATCTCGTCCAACAAAACACAAAGTCCCATGATGGTCTGAAAAACTAACAGAATTAATAAAAATAAAACACCAAATTGGAAGACGATTAGATAATTTGAAGAGAAAGTTCAGCAAAATAAACAAAACATTACCAGTATTAGAAGGAACTTTACAAAAAATAACTATATTGTTATTAGAAATTGATGCATTAAAACCTCTATATAACAAAATATCTGCAAAATTTAAAAGAGAAGTAATTCAAGGAAGAATCATTTCATGGAGGAAGTATGTTTGAGATCTCTCTAATAATACTCCCATGCAAAAAACATGGGGAAATTCAGGAAAATAAATGGTACCCATGTTAAACCACCTAGACATGCCATAATAAAAGATGGGAAAAGAATACTTGATCCTAAAGAAATAAGTAATGTAATAGGAGAAAATTTAGCAAAAGTAAGTAGTGATAATAATTTAGATGAGCATTTCCGCACAGAGAAAAATAGTATAGAATTAGTAACAATAAATTTTGAAACAACAGAAGATATATATAATAATAGAAAATTTAATATGGAAGAGTTGGAATTTGCTCTGTTGAACAGCAATAAATCTGCCCCTGGAGGTGACAGAATTTGTTTTGAAATGATCTGCCATTTAGCACATTTGGCAAAGACATAGAATTTGTTGAGTTTTAGGGAGTATGAAGGTGCCCAGTTTTGTCATGGGCAAGAGACTTCATTCTTTTATTGTTATTGCTCTGCAGGCCTAGGCACTGAGAGTGGTTTTCAGAGGTCCTTGTGGCCTAATGAATTACCCCTTGACTGGTGGTAGTACCAGCAGATGGATTCTAATCATTAAGAAAGTAGCATCTGATTCCAGATGGAATTTATTTTGTTCTCTGGAGTGTATAATTTGGTTCCTCATACACTTAGCTCTGTTTTCAATGTCCAAATAGGGTATTATGGTAGAAAGGTAAGATTTGTTTCAGAAATGTACATTTCTATGATAAAATTAATTTTCTTTCTCATGATATATCAGTCCCCCAACTTCCCCACTCACGTGGACAGACACAAAACTTAGAGCAATAGGCACATGATACATGGTTTGCCTTCAAGGGGAGGGTTCAGTGGACAATATAATTAGACAAGATATAATTTCGTGTTTATACAGTGCTCTGTTGTCCTTTCTTCTGGTGTGGGACTCTATAGATATCGTAATAGTGTAGTAAGTATTTAAAAAAAGTTTTTTTTAATTTCTACTTTCATTGTTGTTAAGATTTTTTAATTTTTATTTTACTTTCATCGTTGTAAGCTCAATATCAGGACACTTACATTTCAGAATTAAGGATTAGTGTTGAAGAAGCATGCATTCTTGAAATTTGACAGTTGAAAGGGGTGCAGCAAACCATTTCTCAATGGTAAAAATGGCCAACAGTAGTGGAATAAGCAAAGATATTAAAGAATGGAAATGTTTTCCTGAATAGTCAGTTTTATATAAGTAACTTACCAAGTAATTACTTGGCTAATGATTATGCTCGCACGGCAACCTAAATTCCAAATTTGTGGTAACACGTCTTTTGCAAAGGGGGGGTTACAGGTCCCGCCCACTGCAATGGGGGTGTAGGAACGACTAACCACCACCGGTGTCATTCTTTTTTATGCCATGCTGCAGACAGCACATTGTGCTCTGCAATCCTGCCTAATTCGCCGGTTCATGCTTTCTTGCCAAATTCGGGAAGTATCGACTTTTGTTTGCTGAATTGTTGCATTTTATTATTTATCTTTTTGCATTAGACACTTTCTTCTGCAATTATGTCGAATTCTAGCGCTTCCAGTCGTTGTCACTGTAGCAAAGGCTGCAAGACTAGACTTAGTAAGGCTTGTTATGATGCACATTCCATGTGCACTAAGTGTAGGGGGCAGGAGTGTTCGAGGGAGAATACATGTTCAGAGTGCAAGGACTGGGATGACTGTAAATGGAAGGTGCTCAAATCCCATCTGAATAGACTAGAGAAAAATAGGATTAGAAAGGCAGCTGCTCGAGCTGAAAGTAGGGCCTCTGTAAGTAGGGATTCTTCCCCTGGACCTAAAACTGATTCTAACCTAGCTCTTCCTTCTATTCTTGGACATACTCTCTCCTATTCTCAGTCCTCCCTCTATTCCACATACTCCGGTGCATCTGACCCCGATGCCATAGCCACTCTGGAGTCCAGAATTGAGTCCAGATTCGACTCCAGATTCGACAAGAAGATTAGTCTGGTAGTGAGTTCAGTGTCAGAGATAGGGGCTTATGGAAAAAAGTGTTCTGTGACAAAGTTAGTGATAGAGTGTTGAGTGAAGTGTCTGTGGAGGAGGTGGCTTCCTGTCCCATTAGTGCTCATAGACAAAGGTCACTGTCCTGTTCCCCTGTACCTGGGAGAAGACATACCAGAGGTCCAGGGAAGTCTGGTGGGTTTTGGCCAAGGGTTGCTGCCCCCTAAGTTGAGCCTGTTGCTAGATCCCAGGTTTTGACTGACTGATGCTGGAAAGGCATGTCAGTTGGATGTGCACCGTTTGTCTTCTAGCTCAGACTCAGATTCCACCTGCGGGTGTCGTAGACGCTACCTGGATTAGTCATGGCCATTGAAAAGGCATATGGACAGCTTGACTCTTGCTTCCCGGTTGCCAATCAAGCTTCACGGACATCCTCGACAACCTGCTTCCATCTTGCAGCTACAATATGGATCCTTCAGTTTTCACCTCAGTTCAGCTTCCTGCACACCCATGTGATTCTTCTACTTTGATCTCATGAAGTTAGAGCAGTGGCTACCTCTCTCGCCTTCAAGCACAATTTATCCTTCTCGTCTGTTCTTCAGTTGACCTTTTGGAGGTGCGAGTCGATCTTCATTTAGCAGTGGCTGGCATGGTGTTTGGGGGAAGAAGCATAGGAGAGATCCTGTCTCTTCACCTTGATGTAGGGTGTCAAGTTTTTGGGGAGCCTGGGGGTACTTTGTACCTGAAGTACCCACCAGTTATTTGGATGGATAGTGGTTTGTTGTGTCAGGGTGGGTGATGGTGAATTCTGGTTATTGATTTGTGGTACTGCAACCAGGGC
The DNA here is from genome assembly GCF_040412425.1 of Macrobrachium rosenbergii. Taxonomy (NCBI): domain Eukaryota; kingdom Metazoa; phylum Arthropoda; class Malacostraca; order Decapoda; family Palaemonidae; genus Macrobrachium; species Macrobrachium rosenbergii. Next base: position 64,122,011 of record NC_089756.1, read on the forward strand.
AAGGGCAACCTTTTTCCTGCATACGTCTTGTCAGCGATCAGGCACATCCTCCGTTTAAAGACTTCCACTGATGTAGAGGTGACTCTCACCTCCTCGCCGTGCCACTACAGTTTAAAATGAGCACCAACTAGAGGCAGTATTCTCCTGCTGTAGCTCTCTTACCAGGTAAGGAAGCAGCAAACATTGTTTAAGTGCTAGCCATTCTTTTCTAGTTCAAGTCATTACTCCTTTAATGTTTTTTTAATAGATCTGTCCATTCATCCCACCCCCCTTGTAGAGGGGGATTCAGCTAAGTAATCACTGGGTAAGTTACTTATATAAAAATTTCATTTTATAATAAAATTAAGTTTTATGTTTACTTACCAAGTAATTACTGAATCAGAGCCCTCCCTCCTCCCCTTTGTTTTCATGGACTGTGCAGCAATAAAATAGAATGACACCACTGTCGGTTAGTCATTCCTACGCCCCCAATGAAGTGGGCAGGACCTGTCACACCACCCCCTTTGCAACCGAAGCGTTACTTCGAATTTTGAATTTAGGATGCCGTGCGAGCATAATTGTTAGCTAAGTAATTATTTGGTAAGTATATATAAAACCAAATTTTTTTTTATAAAAGTGTCATTTTAGCACTAGTCTAGTCATCCATAAAAAATTAGTTTTTGAGTTGTGAAGATGTCTATGTTTGGAAATTTATATTTCTTAGTGAAAACAGATGTCAGCTTACTTTAACAATTCAGTTGAAATTCACACTGGTTTTAATATTGCAGGTGGTGTCTTTTTGTGCTATGAAGTATGAAGTGCTGCAGTTCACAGATTTCTTCTTCTCACTCCTCTGTTTTTGGGTAACAGTGGTAGGACTCGGAGAAATTGATCAAGCCTTTTGTCCTCTGCTACATACACTTGGGGTTGTGATCATTGCACCTACCGTCCAGTACAGCCGAACCGCTTTAGCATCATTTATAGTGCCCATGGCTGTAGCAGTAGCAATTCCAGTAAGGAATTTTAATTGCCTTATTGATGCTCTCATAGTCATTACTATTTTTTGATGTTTTTGATTACTTACTTGTATAGTTCTCTCTCACAGGTTTGGACCAGTGATATCAAGCAAACTTGCTCTCTTATCTTGTTAATTATATTTAAGTAACCTTATGTTATTGACACATTCAGAAAAGTACATTAATTCAACAATTATTCAGATTGTTTGTTGGATGCTGACAGCGGGTGACGAAATCTATATGAAAGTGGCAGCTATAAGTGTAGAGTTTTGTAAAGCAGCATTTTGTGCATTAAAGTAGTGTCCCGCAGTAGCTTTAACAGTATTTGCACTGAAATACAGTAGTGTTTTAAAAATTTTAGACGGTTAAGTTATCTATATGACTAAGGAAGCATTTCATATGAAATTGCTTGAAAATGCAGTTAAGAAATAATAGGAAATAATAGGGTTAATGTCCAATCTTGATGAATAAATTAATGGAACTATACAAGATAAGGATATTTTTTTAGATTTTTACACCTTATTTCAAATCTTATTTTTCAGTCCTTATAATGTAAACCAGTAACTTAAAATATTTGATTACTGTAATACAAATTTTTGTATGCTACATTATATACTGGGTACTTTACTGTCTTGTAGTTAAATGATCGGCAGATCTACAGTACATGTTTCAGTATCAGCATTGTGCTGATGCACAGATTCAGATAATTGTTTCACAGTTTCCTTCAGAGCACTGAACATGTGCACGTATAAGGTCTTCTCATTTCCTGCATTAACTAGCAGTGAAGACTGTGAATAAGAGTACGTACCATATAAAGAGAGTTTTCCGAGTCATTCTGTCCCTTTTTCACAGAATCCATTAACCAAATTATTGTTAAATAATAAGACCAGTTTGTCATAGTTCTAGACTTTACCAAGGGCTCATCCAAATGGTTTATTCTTTTATTATAAGTAAAAATTGGAGCAAGATAAGTTGAAGAAGGTGGACAGTTAAGTAGGAAAAGCCCATAGGGAATGAATGAAGAGTTCAGGTAATGGTGGAAAATAAATGCGTCTGTGGTCGAAGGGATGCTGCAGAGAACCTTTTTCTTCATTACAGTGTACACTTGAGGTTCATTGGCCATACCATATTTACTTGATTCTTGCAACAAACCATTAGTACTGTTACTAGTCTTTATTCATGGTGATAGTTTTCAGTTGTGTGATATGTTTTGCCTCTGTTATTTCTTCTTAGTTTTTCCTTTTGAGAAGATACAGGACTTATTAATCCAGCAGAAGGCAGTTATTAATCCAGCAGCAGGCAGTCAAGTCAGTTCTAGACCTCTGCCTGGCCAAGTGGGCAAGCATCTGTAATTGGTGTTAGAGGATTCCCTTTCCTGTCCCTACCATGCTTCCATTTGTAGCATATGTCTTGTGCTTCTATGGAGATTTAAAAGTTATTAGTCTGTTCCAAGAAGAGCTTTTCAATAGGTTTTTAGGAGTACCTTTATAGAATGTGTATTCTGTGTTATTTTCAGATATCAGGCAGCCTAGTAAATCTTCCCATATTTTCTTTGTGGAAAGCAATCATCCCTAGGTCCTTCTGATGGGCTAAAGAATTCTCTGCCATCTTTTGTTTTTTCTGACTCATGAAATTTTTAATTCCTTGAGAAGTGGTTCTATTAGTCCCTTTGTGATCAAGTGCATTCCTTCCTTCTCTTTCTTTGTTATTCTTCATTTTCTTATGGACTGTACTAGAAAAGAAAATGTTTCTACAGGAATACAAACCATTGCCTTTATAATAGAAGTTTCCTTCAGCCTCAGCTGGGACAGCTCTAAAACATGGCAATAAGGTAGTTAACTGGTGGTAAAAGGGGTGAGTGGTGGAAAAGCTGAAGGTGCCGAGGAAAACTGTATGGAAGCCAACATGCCGTAGGAGGAAAACGTGGAGACATGCATGCCTGAAGGAACAAGGAGAATTGATGAAATTGTTCCAGAAAATGAAGAGGAACTAGTAATCCAAGAGGAGAAAGATGTTGATGTAGAGGGCAGAAGGAAATATTCCAAGCAGAAGAAAAAGCAGCAACCTTATCGCTAAATCAGATTCTTTGACTGAAGCTGACAGGTCTAAGAATTCAGAAACAAAGAACCAGATTCATGATTCTTGTCTAGAGGCGGCTTCAGGTGAAAAGGAAATCAGAGAGACCAGAGTAGGTGAGGAAACTTCAGTATGTGTAAAAGGTATTACCTCAGGGAAAGAAGATAGACTTGCTATGGTACCAGCTATGATACCAGAAGTGATTGATCACAATAAGGCATCTCAGGGATAGTAAGCATGGTAACAAAGTCAGTGAAGGTATTGAAGAGATGGAACTGACGAAAATTACTCTGTAGTAACTGGTACTGAAGAAAGAAGTATCCAGAGGAATGAATTGAACTTGAGTTTCACTGAAATACAAAAGGATGTGGAAAGTGAAAGCATCTCTGTCAGAGAGAATAGGAAAGTTAAGGATTATGATGGAATTAATCAGGAGCAGCAAACATCTGACACTGAATTGCAGAAAGACCCAGAGCAATTGACTGATAAACTGATATTGTAAAGGTACAAGATAAAAACATTCATGAAAGGAAGATAACAGTAAATGTGTTGCTCATTCTTTATCTTTTAATGTGGAAGAGACTCTTTAGACCTGGCAGGCAACTCTTTTAGGAGAAGGACACTCTGGAACCAAACCAGTGGGTAGAAGAGGCCTTTTAGCCTTGGTATAGGTAACCCTTCTAAGAGAAGGTTACTCTGAATTCAAACCTTGTTCTCCAACCTTGGACTGTGCCATAGCCATTGTACCGTGGCTTTCCTTTGTCATGGGTTTGAGTCCCCTTGCTGGAGTACAATCAGGCATTTATCCTCTCTTTGGTTCACTATAATGTTTTTTTGAAAAAATGTTTAGGACAGGCTGATGAGAGAGCAAAAGTTGCTCGGTGGATTATCAGGAAAGTGCCTTCATCTTTACCTGTCTGTTCCTACTGAGCTTTTTATTTCTAAATCCATCCTGACTGTCCTCCCCCAGTTGTGCCAAACTTGGCAGATTTCACCTTGTTGACCAGTTGCTTCCGGCTCTTTTTTTCAGTGACATATGGACATGTTTACCATATACATCATGTATAAGACAACTTTTAAATTCTAAAATTCACCCCTAAAAATTGGGGGTCATCTTATACTATTATTCTAAAAATCAAACCTTGAATTCTAAATGATGTTTATCGGTAGGCTAGCCTCGGCCTGGGTGTGATAAGCATCGACTTACATAAAAAAAAAAAGATTCACATTATGAAATAAACTGATAATAAAGGTAATAAAACCATTTTTACCTTATGTATTATTGGCATATCTTAATAATCAGTAGCCTTTGTAAAGAATAATTCCACATCAGTGAAATCGACTTTTATATATACAAGCTCAGCTGAGAAAATGTAAACATCGAGTTATGGTTGCTCTCACAGCAACCTTTATCTTTCGATAACCTTTCAGAAATTTTAATGGTAGTGTAATTACGGTACTAATAACATTTTGGATAACATAATATTCATTTTTTATTAAAATTTTCTCATATATATCACAAGATTCATCACATATGCCAGCATCATAGGGATTCCAGTCTGGTTCTGGTGAGTTAACTTCGGCTTCATCATTGCTATCATATAGATCATCTTCGGTAGCACCCATGGTATTAGAGATACTGCATTTTTTAAATGATGTTATGACATTTTCTATTTTAACTTTCCCCCATGCTTTTATAACAAAGTCAAAGAGAACATCAAGTGAGACAGCACGCGTAGATGCCTGTAACTTTAGAACATTTCAGTCATATGAATGATAATTATGTACCATAATTATTGTACATTATTATTATTGTAATGTTGTTAGGGTTTGTTTGTGATTGGTGATGAAACAGACAAAACAGTAGTTTCCCTTTTAGGCAATGTGTGTAGGAAAAACATGGTATAGAATCGGCTTTGTTATTTCGTTTTATTTTGAATTTCTAAGGCTACAGCAAGTAAAACAGCATTTATAATAATATTATCTTTACATAACCAATATTTTATAAGATACCCGTTGTTGCAAAAGCTAGCCTATACTGTACACAGTTTTGTAATTTAGCAGTCATCTTATACTATGAGATAGATTCATGAAAATTTGCCATAATTTTTTGATAGTGTAGTTGCTTGTTTCGTCCTGAAAGAGTTACCCTTCCATGGTCTACCAGAGCTCCATGATGACCAGACTAATATCAAAGAATTATCTTTTAGTTGGTCTCACAGCCGGGTATTGTGTCGTAGTGATAGACACTATAACGTGATGGAGTATGTAATGGACTCAAAAATAAGAGGGCGCTTTCCCTTATCTTCAGTGAAGTGGTACCTGGGTTGTTTCCATTGTCAGAACCTACCAGAAGAAGAAGTGATTAATTTGCAAGCACAGTCCGCCATATTGTCGACAAACAGACCTGCACAGAGACCAAGAAGAATTACTCTACTATGGTCAACACAGTAAGGGTTAGTATTACGAGCATGTAAGGACAGTGGATTGAGTGACATACTGGCTGTGTTGACTGGTTTATTGGTAGTTCCTTACTGAGATAAATGTACAGAATCTTCGAAGATGTTATTGACATGTGCAAGCGGTAAAGTAGCATCTACACACTGACAGGTGAAAACAGAGGTAAAAGATTCAGACATCTGTGTTTGTTGGCAGACAAACAGATGGTGGTATTGATAGACATAATAAACGTACAGTGTTAAAACATACATCAATGGAAAGGCCAGGAAATTCTACATATGGCCAGTTGCATGAGATTCGAGACAGATTAATGAATACAATGCAGTAGCATAATATATATGAAATGGAGAGATGTTTGGCGTCTTCACAAAGAGAAACATACATACAGTTTGATACAGAAGATTCGTTGGAACATTATGAGTACATGATTAGAATGCTTGCATGGCAATGCAAGTAGTGGTGATTGTACATACAGCAAGACAACAGTGGTTAGGGAAAAACAGATGGAAATATTGTATGGTTGAAGTCGCGTTCCGTCAGAGAAAGAAAACGAGATGCTCTTGTTTTGTCTTGTCCACTCCGATGGATGACGATTGACGAACACATGAACACACACTTGTGTTTGGAAGAGACGGCGTCGGGCTCTTACAATACTCTCCCCCAAGACGTGGGTAACTTCTGATTCAGGCGGAGGGTGCGGTGCGGTGACGTCTGTTTCCTCCTCCAGGAGGGTGGGCTTGATGCGGTTGTGTTTGGAAGAGACGGCGTCGGGGCAACAGGCTCTTACAATACTCCCCCCCCCCCAAAGCAAGGCATCGATGCAGAAATTGTCTTGCGGACAATTGTAATTGGTTCGAAAGGCTTGGGCTGGGGCAGGTAGGAGGGCTGAAGCGCGCCGGCAGGAGCTCGAGGAGGACGGAGCTGGTTGAAGGGTGACGCCGGATGATCCTTCGGTAGCCAGCTGGAGGGGAACGGGCTGAAGGTCGAGGGCTGAAGGATGACGGCAGCTGGTCCTTGGTAAAGCCCCTTTGTTGGCCGAGTTGGTTGAGCTTCAGACCGTCATTGAGTTCGATTCCCGCCGGCTGATGATGAAGAGTTAGAGGAATTTATTTCTGGTGATAGAAATTCATTTCTCGCTATAATGTGGTTCGGATTCCACAATAAGTTGTAGGTCCCGTTGGTAACCAATTGGTTCTTAGCCACGTAAAAATAAGTCTAATCCTTCGGGCCAGCCCTAGGAGAGCTGTTAATCAGCTCAGTGGTCTGGTAAAACTAAGCTATACTTACTTTTTTTTGGTCCTTGGTAGCCAGCTCGAGGGGGCAGCAGCAGGCTGAAGGATGACGTTGGCTGGTCCTTTGTAGGTCAGCTCGTCCGGTACAAGTGCGGGGGCGGCTTCAGGTTTCTTGGAGGGGAGATATCCAGGGCTCCGGTGATGGGGTGGGTCATCTCGGAGGGTCGGACATCCACTGAGAACTCGGGAACGGCGGGAAGCAGCGAGGCGGCGCATGGGTCGTCATTTTGGGTCGGCTGGTTCCTTCGGGTCACTCCGGGGTCACGAGTGTAAGGACAGTGGATTGAGTAACATACTGGCTGTGTTGACTGGTTTATTGGTAGTTCCTTACTGAGATAAATGTACAGAATCTTCAAAGATGTTATTGACGTGTGCGAGCGGTAAAGTAGCATCTACACACGGACAGGTGAAAACAGAGGTAAAAGATTCAGACATCTGTGTTTGTTGGCAGACAAACAGATGGTGATATTGGTAGACATAATAAACGTACAGTGTTAAAACATACATCAATGGAAAGGCCAGGAAATTCTACATATGGCCAGTTGCATGAGATTCGAAACAGATTAATGAATACAATGCAGTAGCATAATATATATGAAATGGAGAGATGTTTGGCGTCTTCACAAAGAGAAACATACATACAGTTTGATACAGAAGATTCGTTGGAACATTATGAGTACATGATTAGAATGCTTGCATGGCAATGCAAGTAGTGGTGATTGTACATACATCAAGACAACAATGGTTAGGGAGAAACAGATGGAAATATTGTATGGTTGAAGTCGCATTCCGTCAAAGAAAGAAAACGAGATGCTCTTGTTTTGTCTTGTCCATGGTCTAAGAAAGAGAAGGTCTGTTCACGCACAGGTGTATGTGCTACACCTACGTCACACAGCGGATAGGTACAGTAAGACTCGAAAGGTATTGTTGATAAACCAAAAGATTTTAATTTAATAATGGGATTTACTCAATATTGTCAAACTTTTATTAAGAAAATGCAATAGTTTGTTTATAAAGGTAATGGAAGGGCAATAAAAGATTTATTTCATTCATAGAATATTGAACTTTATTATGATATAACATCAAGAATATGATTAATAAACAACTTTACAGGTGAAAAGTAACATTCATGAGATAGCTTATCAATACACTTTTCTGAGAACCCTAGTTCTATTAATTTATGTTATTAACTTTGACAATTTGCGTTTTTCACTTCGCATGTTTTTCATATTTTGGTTCAGGATACGCATTAAAAAAAAAAATTCTGCATCGCACAAAAATGTTACGACGTCCAGTGGTAGAACTACAAATTTCGTTATTTCATCTACTAAAGTCTTGACAGAATTTCTACCTGCCCTCAGGTTTTTCTCTCCATGATAAGTTGAACAGCTTCTCCATAACTTTTAATTTTTCAAAAAATTGCAAGTCGGTTGCATCAGCTTTTCTTTTTCCCTGGAAATGTAATTAATCCAGGTATTGTCACCAATCGAGTTCTCAGTGGTACTTAAAAACTGGTGTTGAGGAAATTTATGTGCAATGTATCCACCGACATAACGCAATCCCTCGTTCTCCATTGCTTTTTCAAAATCAATTGCTGAAGTGTATCATCGTCAGTACTTGGTCTGTCCCTTTCGTTTACAAAGTCATCATCGTCTGAAACTGAGAACAGCATTGCAGACAAGCATAATTCCTCATCCAACGTTTTCTGGTCAAATGCTGACGAGGTTCCAGAACAATGAAATAAACCCTCAGATAAACTCGTATCACAATTTTCTTTTTGTGTATTATACTTGCTACCAACTAAGGCCACGTCTCTGCCTAATATGTATGCCCTTATCCGATTTTTCACTTGAATTGAGATGGATGTTCATAGCATGCTCCCATTTGTCTTACGCAAGCAAAGAAATGCTCTAGCACATCTTGGTTTAATCTGTAAGTCATTATATATGATATGCAATATTTTTCTTTTAACATTTCATACAAATTTAGCAGTGACCTTTGAAGACATAATCAGTCCTTTCTGAAATGGCAATAATCTATCATACCCACAAACTTTCATTGATTCAACAGTATTTATCATTTCCTTCAAAACAGAATTTTGTGTTTGCAACTGCACACCATAAGCATTTTGAGTGCTTTTTATCGTTAGAGCCTTAGAATTAAATAAATCGAACCAAGAATCAAACAACGCAATGTTGTGCTAGCCCAATCTTTGCTGCTAAGTAGCCCCTTTTCTCCAAAAAAATTTAAAGATTTGGCAGTTGTTTCGAGATTAACTGAACTGCTAATTTAACATTCATCCTCTTTGCTTTTGAAACATTAACATGATTTTCTGAAAGTTTATAGGCAGTTTTTAAATCATTACAACTTCTTTTGATAATCTCACGCACACACTCACTATTAATATTTTTATCATTTACTTTAAATCCTTTATCAAGAAAATGATTCCTCGCAAGTTTGATCAGGTGCGGTGCATCTGCAAAATATGTATTCGTCTGTCGGAATCAGCTGATCAGGTGAAAACGGATGATCTGTGTCTGCACCTAAGGACTTGTGCAGCTTAACATTACTGGCTTCCAGATCACTGACAATGGCAACAACGTGAAATCCTGTGGACTCTACACTCGTTATCAAACTAAATAAAATATTTTTGGTAATTTTCTGATCAAAATTATAGTAGATGATTTGTTTCAAGAACTTACTAACCCCCTAATCATAACACACTGAACTTTACTTTGGGTGAATAGAGAGTATCAGTTCCTTTGTCATAGGTCCACTCATAAGCAAATTTCATCAAATGACATAACACACAAGCGATTCATTTCTGTCATTGTTTTGCCTTATGGCGTAGAGGCATTAGCACTGATGTTAATATTCCTGGTTCTACGTTGATCTTGGAAACAGCGGTGCAATGTTGAAATAGATGGATAGGGAAATTCCATTTTATTACGTAAATATCTATATGCTTTGGGGCTTGTCGCAGGGCCAATGCACCACTAATATCATCTTCACAAGTGCTTAACAGGAATCCCAGTTAAAAAGAAGGAACTTGAGAGGGAGAAAACACTTGCTTAAATTGCTTCTTGCAAGAGACAGCATTGCATTACTGTAGCTATTTTTTTTGTAAGGAAGAATCTCCCACTCTTTTTTTCTTTGAGAAGAGCATCCCTCTCTGATTTGACTTCTTGTAGCTCTTGCTGCAATTTGTCTATGGTGGCAACTCGTGGTTCTTCATGCGCATGCAGTTCATTGACAGTGAACACTCAATGTCATGAATAAATCTTTTCATACCTCTCTTCACAGCTTCGGCTTGTAGATACATTATTTCCTGTAATATTTACAACTGATATTACTACAAAGGCAAAACAAAACAAGTTTTAACTGGTGACTTACGTTCAACTGAAAACAACTTATCTCATTACCAGTATGGTCAGGCCTAATCTTATAGTTGGTAGCATCCGTGAACGGGGCAAGGAACAATGGAAATATTGGCGAGGTATTATAAGAGGATTAACAAGGTCAACCATTTACCCTCCAAAGGAAACTTTTGGTATTTTAATTCCTTACTTCAAAACAATACGAAAATCTGAACTTACCCTCTGAATAGGCAGATGTAGTGTTGGTATTGCATCACTGTTTAACCTGACTAACAAGATGTCTTGGTATTGATTCCAAGTAATTCATATTTAGGTTCCATAATCACATTCAAGCTACAACTCGAAGAATGCATTAAATTTGTTACAGATGGGAGTTCAAAAATGATGAAAAGAAATATTTGATCTGAATGAGTTGCATCCATACAGTGCACAAATATTCGGCATAGTTTTGCAATGACAAAAATACACAAATACACAAACAAAATCACATTGACATTCTCTTGTTTTGACCTGACTAGCAGGTGTCCATCCGTTCGCGCTGTGACGTCATGCGCGAAGTTGGTCGAATTTTGGAGTTGAACAGACCTTCTTTCTTAGACCATGGTCTTGTCCACTCCGATGGATGACGATTGACGAACGCACGAACACACACGTGTGTTTGGAAGAGACGGCGTCAGGCTCTTACAAGCGCTCCGAAAAATTCGGCTTTTTTCTCCGATTTCATTAACGAGAAACATGGAAACCTCTAAAACAACAAGTTAAGTGCTTAAATTTAAGTTCCAGTTAAAGTTTTAGTTTTAAATTTTTGGAACTGGTAATTAATTTGTGTGTGAAAGCCAGAACCCAGCCTTTTTTGCAAACACATGGTTGGTGGTTAGGGTAAATGATCGGGGTTGAGACACACGGGTGGCATAATTTTCACTTTTCACTTGATATTTAATTGGAGAAATAAAAATGTTAAACCTTTAAGAAAACCTTTCAAAAGATTGAAGCTTCATTAACAAAATGAGCTATAGGAAACTGCCATATGGACTAAAATAGGCATGCGATGTCTTCGTAAAATAGGTGTTGAAGGCAATTTGGAATCCAATATGGCGTCTTCCCAAATGCTGAGACAAAATTGAGTGGCGATTTAACACTTCCTTCCCAGTGCTCATTTAACAATGTACTGACGCTAATTGCTTATATATGTAATGTTTGTAGATATTACTCAAGATTTTAGTTGTAATCAGCACGATAAAACCACATTTTGTTGCCTATACTAGTGAAAATATGAGACATGGAATTTCCGTCTGCCATGTGGTTGAACTGAAATGCATTTTTACCTTTAATCCTTACTGACATAACAACTGAGGCTCCACAGTGCTTATTTGATTGTAATTATGCACATTTTGTTTGTAATTCACCCACGATACCACTTAAAATACATGAGAATGTTTGTTTACAGTACTTTACTCCATCAAAGTAGCAAAACTGTGGCGGGAACAATTTTCCAACCTTATTGTACATCTGGCTGCCACAAACATACGATTGAGCGGACAACTCATTAGTGAACTGTGTACGAAAGAAATGTAGTATTTTGTTGTTAGGACTTTTCATTTACTTAAGTACATATTACTGTGTATACTTCTGAGACATGTAATGTGTACATATGAGTGTTACCACTTTGGCAAAAATGCAAGAGAGTTTAGTATGACAATTTATCTAGAACTGGTACGAGAGCCAAGATGCCATGACGTCAAAATACGGGACTGAAATAAAGGTTTTAAATCCAAAATTATTACTTAAAACACCATTATATTGGACAAAACTTACACTGTGAATGTGATATAAATATTACACTGTATGTAATATATATTAATAAATAAAAGAAACAGGAAAATGCGAAAAATAGCTACATTGTAATCTTCACAGCCAAAGCATTGAAATTTGTCTCAGAAATCTGGTTTGCTCCAACAAAAAATATTTTCAAATGAATTATAATGAACATGTACATTTACTCAGTTTACAACCTTATTCTGGTGTTTAGCTACCTAGTTATTTAAATGTTACCTAGCGCTCTGGCGTCCCAAAAATTCACTAGAGTTCCTGTCCAATCCCCGAAACGCCAGCATTTACCACTTCTGTCAAGGAAACGGTGTTAGCGTCTATGGGTACAAATATTTTGCAGATTTAACACAGGAAATGGGCAGTTTGTTTACAAAAGTGACGGGAAATATCCAGATGGCGTCACTCGTCCACTTTTAAAGTGTTTTAAGTAAAAGTTTCAAGAGTGTCGTGGCCAGTAAGTTAGCACCGCACAGGGCTAAATCTTAACGAACCTCTGTTTAATCGGAAATATGCCATTCTTTCGTAATTTAGGGGACAACGGTTACTTTGATAGGAACATAGAGGTCTCGGCGTGTTGTGTAGACGGGGCACAAGTTAGTTCACTGATGCTGATGGGGGCGCGACGGCACGTTCAAATGCATTTTCTGGAAGTGTCCAAACAATGGACGAATGTCGCAGTGTCTCACACTCCGAGCGTTTACCCTACTCATGGTCATTGGTTGCTAGTTTTGTAAAGCGCAAGTTGTTTGAAAGAATTTGCCATTCTAACAATGTTTTAACTAAAAGAAATGTGCCACAATTTATCATTAATATAGATAGAAAATCCTTTCAGATTAAACGATGTCTACAGTAATCTAGTCACTAATCTACATCAGATTAAGTGAGAATAATTTAGACTAGATTACTAATGGGTGTTGTCTGTAGCCTATAACCTAGGATTACATATCCTTAAGTGTGAACTAAATAACCTGGATTAGGTAGTAACCTAAATTAAGGAAAGTAAAACCCCTTTATAGACATACCCTATCATGGGCCTAAGCAGTAACCTAGCTTAGACCAAGGACCCTAGGGTTAGTTAATAATATCTGGGCAAAATAAAATCGGTAGCCTAGCTATAAGGCGACATATTAGTCAAAATTTTTGCTTATATATAAGCCTGTACGCCTAAGCATGATCTAAATAATCTGTGACTATGCAGTATCTTACATTAGGTCAAGTGATAACCTTCTATGAAACATCCCATTATTGGACTAAATCATTAGCCTAGACCAATTAACCTAGGACTAAATGAAATAGTAATTTGTGCTGGATGAGATGTAGCCTAGCTTTAAGGCTACATAGGAAGGTAATTGTGTTTTATGTAACCCGTACCCATAAGTGTAATTAAATCATTTGGATTAGGTAGTAGCCTAGATTAGAGCAAGTGATAGCCTAGCTGTAAGGCTACACATTAGTGTGTTACTGTTCAGGATAGTAGACCAAATAGCCTAGGATTGCATATAAACAACAACCTGGGTTAGACAAAAATGGTAGCCTAATATAAGGTTACATATTATTAAGTTTATGTTTTTATCTACAGTAGCCTATACATGTAAGAGTGATCTAGAATAACCTGGATTAGACAGTAACTTATACAGGCAGTCCCCGATTATCAGTGGGGATTCCGTTCCGATGGCGTGATGATAAGTGAAAATCGGCAATAACTGAAAATTGACGATTTTCGGTTATCGGCGCCTCTGTTAGGTATTTATCAGCGCCGATAAGCAGAAATCGGCGCATATCAGCGCTGAAAATGACTGATTTTCATCCCTAGACAAGCACCGAGAGACTGGACCGCCGATACCGGGATTGCCTGTACTAACTTAAGAAAGAACATTTTAGGAAATATCCTATTATTAGCTTGATACATTACCCTTAAAAAAAGAAATAAATGGTTAACATAAGAATAAATGGTTAACATAAGAATATATGAGAGTGTGAAGATTAGTAAACTATTTTTCTCTACCCCCATTCCACCAATCTATTTTTTAGAAGTCTTCTCAACCTTGTTTTTAAAAACTTTATTCTGTCTCTTTCTCTTTGTTCTGAAATGCTTAATGTCTCTATGTTTTAGAACGGCGCATTTACAGTTTGTAAACAGTACAGGTAAAATTAGGTCTATTTAAAATTATCTACTGTACAGTTAAAGACATACAGAGAAACAGTAATACGTAGGTTGCGCTAACTACAAACGAGAGAGAGAGAGAGAGAGATAACAGTTGTCCTTACTTAAGAGAGTGAAATTTTTTATGATTTATTATGTACAGAGAGAGAGAGAGAGAGAGAGAGAGAGAGAGAGAGAGAGAGAGAGAGAGAGAGAGAGAATTACAAGAAGCCTTTGACCATTAATCAGCAACACTACCCCTTCTTGTCATGTTAAAGTGACATGTCAGACAGCTTTTGCTTTCGAGCTTCTCACAGAAGATGAGGGGAAAATATTTGTTTGTTTAAAATATGTATCACTTATGAATTTTGTAATTACAGTTATATTATTATTATTATTATTATTATTATTATTATTATTATTATTATTTAATCTTATTAATCTTATTAATATTTGAAAATTAGTACTTATTATTAGATAAAAAATTTATTTATCATACAAAACAAATAAACATACATGTACCATAAAAATTCTTTCTTCCCAGAAGAAGAGAGAGAGAGAGAGAGAGAGAGAGAGAGAGAGAGAGAGAGAGAGAGAGAGAGAGAGAGAGAGAGAGAAATTATTACTTTTATTATTTAATGTTATTTAATTTACACATTAAAGCTTGAAAACTTATAAATTACATAAAAAATCAGACATAAACACTTTTGCAGGGTTTCTCAGCATTTGCAAATGTTCACGTGTCTGTGAAAAACTCGTGTGGTAGTAGTTAGGTTCCAATGAAAAGTTCGTGTGTCTGAGAATTCACGCAACTCGAATCGTACACGTTCAGGGTATTACTGTGTTCTCTCATCTCATTAAGAGAAAGAGAGAGAGAGAACTGAAATAGGAGGGGAGAAAGAGAGAGAGAAACATTACATATTTCATCTTATTACATATTATTTAATCTTACAGTATTATTATGATTATAAATATTATAATTATGATTATCATTATTATAATATTTTATTATTTTTATTATAATTATTATTATTATTAGCCTATTATATTAACGTTATTATTGTTTAATCGGATTAATCTTAATATTTGAAAATTAATAAATCATTATTGTATCATAAACATGTATTTAGTCATGAAAATAACATCAAAATACACTAATTATTGAATATTTCTAGGCGAAAAAACCCGCGAATGAGCGAGTTTTCCCTTGAATAATTTTCAGATAGGTTCCACAGAAAATCTTGTGAATCACAGAGTGCGAATCGCGAATAATTTTCAGATAGGTTCCACAGAAAATCCTGTGAATCACAGATTGCGAATCGTGAGCCCGCGAATCCGGGAGGTTTACTGTACACTATCAAAAAACAGGTTTTGACGTAGGAAAAACCTATTTTTGATAGTTGCTGTTGAGTCCTCAAAACCCTCCCACTTCCCTGACAAAAAAAAAGGCGTGGTATTTGGGCAAGGGATCATCCTGCATTGATCAACTGAAAGTAATGCTTCTTGGTCTCTGTGTGGGTTTGTTTGTCGACAATATGATGGACTGCACTTGCACATTAATCGCTTCTTCTTCTAGCAGGTTTTGACAATGGAAACAACCTGGGTACAGCTTTACTGAAGATAAGGGAAAGCATCCTCTTATCTTTGAGTCCAGTACATACTCCATCACATGTTATAATATTTATCACTACAACACAATACCCGGCCATGAGACCAGCTAAAAGAGAATTCTTTGATATTAGTTTGGTCACCATGGAGCTCTGGTAGACCATGGAGGGGTAACTCCTTGAGAACTCAACAGCGACTACCAAAAATAGGGTTTTCCTACATCAAAACCTGATTTTTACCTCATCTTATATAAAGGACGTCTTATACAGGGAAATATACGGTATTTATACTTTCAGCAGAATTTTTGTAAATAATGTAAATCCTGTTGTTGTTGACAGCATTGTTGTTTATTGTTGTTGATTTTTACAATGTTACTGTTATGATTTTATTTTTTAGTTTTGATACTGATTATATGCTATTAATTTTAATTCTTTCGGGAGATATTGAGCTGAACCCTGGGTCTGTTACTCATTACAGTAAGAAATATTGCATATGACTGTATTGAAATATTCGGGGCTTAATTTCAAATTTTCTTGATCTCCAGAGTTGTGTCCGTAACTACAATTTGTTGTTTTTATTTGAGACTTTAAGTAGTAACAAGCCAAAGGCTGAGTTTTTAATCCCGGGGTTTGATGGCCCTGACTTTATTTTTTTCATAACATCCCACATGCGCAAGGTATGGCTGCACTGTACACACTAAGTCCGGATGACCTACAGTAAAGTTCGTTTATAGTGAATTCTAGGGGACTGTCGTCTGCAGTTCGTTATAGGCAGCATTCATTATAAAAGGAGACACTTGAAATTGGATTACCTCCCTTGTTTTGATAAAGAATGAAAACCACATGATAAAGTATCGATCCTCCTAAGTGTATCAAGATTTCTAATACATTTCAATAAAAGTCATTGTTAGTTTACGAATTGGAAGTGTATTTTAATGTTTATAACAAAATTAAAGTTATGTTTGTACAGTAGTTTTTTTCTTTATTTAAAACCTTTAAATGAGAATAAGTTGAGACATAATGTACACTGTCTTGGGTAAGTGTTGTATGTGTACATGTGAATTTTATTACACTTCTAGTGGTTGCGTATTAAACGTAATGATTTTTCATTTGTATGAAGAAACAATCTGTTGACACGGATTTCACTTGGAATAATAAGAAAGTAACACAGCATATTAATTTAAAATATTTCAATTATGCATTACATAAAAAACAACAAAAATTCATAAGCAAATAAAATTAGCAAACAAGCACTAAGCGGTTAAAAAAATAGTTTTCACTATCATTTCATGCACAAACAGTTTAAGAATTAAGCACTATTGTACTGCAAAAAACGTGGCCTTCTTGCTGCAAAAATTTTTCATAGCTGACAAAGACAAAATTAAGAACAAAGTAATAACAGTTCATTGGAATAAAAGGTGTTTGATGTTTGTTTAACAATAAAATTTTCACTTCGTTACAGCAGGTATTTTTTTTTACCACTAAAACAGTCACAGTGATGTACAAAATAGTTTGTTTTATACCTGCTTTCGTAAAGAATTCGTTCCATATATACAATTCTAAGTTCATTTATTTGAATTGGGACTGGGGATTTCAGTTTCATTTGTTGTAAGCCTGAATGCGTTACAAGTCTATACATTATAAACGAACTTTACTGTATTTATCCTCAGGAAGATATGGAGTGTAGTTGCCATGAAGTTCTTTGTTTTAAAATTTTCAGTAAATTCTACAATGTTTAAGCATTTGCTGTTTACTGCAATCCAAATATTGACGATTCTATATATGTCTGTCTCTTGGAGAGGATTGATATGGCTTAGTCACAGGATTCAAAAGCTTCTTTAGTTATTTGTGGAGACTGTAATGCAAAGCACAGGGAGTGGGTAAATTCAAATTCCACAGATCAACATAATCGATCTGCTCTTGAGTTCGGTGTATCCTTTGATTTTGTCCAGTTAATTGAGGAACCCAGGCATATTTCTGGTAATAGATTAGACCTCATATTCACAAATGTTCCAGCTATTGTCAAGTCCGAGGTCTGTGAATATAGAGGCACTTCTGATCATTGTGCCATTGAGATAGACATATCTGTCAACCAGTATGTTCCTAATGCCACCGTTGGAAAAACAGTCTGGCTAAAATCCTGAGCTAGTTGGAATCGCATTATTGTAGCTTGTCAGGCCAGATGCTATTAGATCCTGATCCCAAGAAGAAGTTAAGTGAAATACTGATGGCTATTTTAATAAGATATGTTCCTAGATAGGTCATCAAATTTAGGACAAATGACCAGCCATGGTTTGATGATACTGTAGACGAGCCTACCATGACAAACTGATGAAATTCAATGCATGGAGACAAAGTCGTTCAAATGAAAATTGGGTTAAGGTCGTTTTCCATTCCACCACTACTAAGAGATGATGGAAGAAGGCTGAACTGCTTCATCGAGCTTTTGAGGATGTCCCTCTCCTTGATACTTGTCATCCTGAACCTATTCATACAAAGTTTGCATTTCACTCTAGGGATGTCAAGAAAATTCTGGATAATCTTGATAGCTGGGGTGGAGAAGATCCTGATGGTTCCTTCCCTTTGTTTTTTAAGAAAGTTTCTAGTGTGTCATCTCCCAAGATAGGTAGCTTCTATATAATTTTATGTCGATGTTGTATCCTTGTGGATGAGCACATGCTTAGTTAGTGGTAACTACAGGCCAATTTCTATTCTCCTTGTCCTCCCCAAAGTTGTTGGAAAACTTATTTTTAACCCACTACGTAAGTAGGTACAGTAGAATCAAAAGGACTGCTAGCTGATAGTCAATATGCATATAGGAAGCAGTTAGGTACTATCATGCACAAAAGTCCATTCCCTTAGCCATCCGAGAGTGAACATGAATCCACTAACTATGAAACACCAAAACAGTTGAACAAGTAACTAATTGAAGACCCAACAGATGTGGCACATTAAAAGCATATGGGAACAGGAAGTAGGAGTGGGAAGCAGGTATTTTTCTTGAGTATAGAGTAGTCTCCATATTCTAGTATCTTTAAGAAAATGATCTAAAGTTTTTGTTGTCGATGGTACTAGGTTTGAGTGTGAAATGTACAGTTAAGGAAATATGCAAAATCAGTATGAGAATAAAAGTGCCTAGGAAGTCAGTATTCATGAATTAGTATTCCCTATAGATTATCATATCATATCAACAGACATGACTGCCCACAAGATCGATGCAAGACATGTCAGCAACAGTGTTTATGGTGGTGTTATAATCTGCAAGCCCCCTCTTATAAAAAACTAACATTTATAGCAGCAAATTAGCAAAATTTTCAGTTCACTTAACATTATTGAGGTAGCAACCAGAAACTGCTGCTGGTGCATCTCTATATGTAAACATTCATAGATCTGTTGTATTTAGTTATATTGCGTGATTGGGCCAACATCCATGGTGAAGGTGGGCAGTATGAGTGATAACACCCAATGCCAGTTTTTGGACACTTACTAATTATGGCTATATGTAATTTTCTTGAAATACTAACACAATATGAAATATTAAGATGCTTTCACCAATGTAACAAGTTCATATTTAGTAGAAAGATAAAAAGACAGCAGAGATAAAAATATTAATAATATGTCAAAGCTAAAGACAAAAAAGTTTATGAGAGATTTGAGAGAAAAGACAGACACACAGACAGGCAACTTTTTAAGTTCTTTTCTAGATTAACACCGTAGTGAACAAGCCTCATGTTATTACTTACGTCTTATCACCAGGTCAATAGCAAAATATCAGATATATATTATTAATTTTACTATTTCTTTCTTAAGGGTATATTCATCATTGTTTTCACGATGCATTGTAATAGAGAGTAATTCAGATTCCGTGTTTCAAGTAGCAAAGTAGTTTTCCAGTGCCGATGTAGTAATAGCAAATGCTATTGTGTAAACGAGTTATTTATTGCTGACAATTTTGATTGACATGATATTATTTTAAAAGCAATTACCAGCGAATATGCTATTGTAGGAATTTAACTTCTCTCTCCTGGAAAGTCAACTGCAGTGGCCCTCCCCCTTCCCCGACTTGTTCCTGTCTTGGAACCAATAGCTGCAATGTTTGCATTGGTGGGTTAGGTTGGATTAGTATATGACCAATCTTAGGCTGGAGCTTTTAGTTCCACTAATTTTATCAGGGTCTATTTCTTCTCCTTTTTGGATCTCCTTTCAATATTCCAGCCTTAGTGTCTTACCTGTTGTGCTCTTGTTCTGTCTCAGCTTTCTTACTATCTTACTTTATTACTTAGTCTGTTTTCCTTCCTTTCTGGAAGTGAAGCGCATTTTTGGTAATTCCCTTTCTTATGTCACAATAACAACTAAAGTAGTAATATTTACAAAGCCTTCTGTTTTCAGAATTTAAGGCTTATTTTAGCTTGACTGAAAGTTAAACTAAAAACATCTTCATATTTGCTGACAGTCTGTCAGATAACTTTGAGGCAATACCACATAATAGATTTTTTTTCATTCATTTAATTTTGACATTGTCAGTTTCATTAAAGATTATAAATTACTTTTCACTTTAAAACTTTGGGTAATGCATGATCTTCCAAAACATTTGCATTAAATGGTAATCAAGTAAAAGGAACATTGGTAAAAAAAATGAGTTAGTGTTAATATTTTATTAGTACTGTATTTACATACAATATATCATTAGGATGCCCAACCTCCATCTGGTCAGTGACCTCATGCAGACGATTAGGTACGGAATTTACAAGATTCATACAAAGTTGCGGACGTCGACGGACGCTCTACTACCTGGCGGTTACACTGCTCCCCAACATCCCACTCCTGAACCATAATAGCCCAAAGGTGTTCGATTTGGTTCAAGTCACAACCTTTCAATGGCCACTCCAGAACTCCAATTTCAGGATGATCTTGTAACCAGTCCCTCACCACATGGCTGTTGTGGATGGGACTCTGGTCATGGACAAACTTTATTATACCAGGAGCAGGAACTGCCATAACTCGAACTGATGGAAGTAACACTTGCTCAAGGATTTCAATGTATTTCTCTCCTGTGAAACGGCCATCGATCATGGCAAGCTTGCCAGGACCATATGCCCACATCCATCCCCAGAATGATACTACCACTCTGCCACTCACTGCTCGGTGATGGATGTGATTCTCCTGATAGCGCGTGTTAGGCTGCCGCCAGTAATGTGTAACTTGGGCTGCCACTGACTGAAACACCTTCTCATCAATAAAGATGACATCTCTCCAATAGTTTTCCTTATGCAGATGTTCCAGAGCAAACCCAAGGCGACATTCCTTGTGTGCAGGAGTGAGCCATCCTTTGTATGCTGGGATATGGCAGTGAATCCTGGCTTCATGGAGTTTGCATCTCAACATCATGGGATGGCAGTTGAACACCAGATTTCTAGTATGCTATGCTGATGTCCTCACAGGATTCATTATACCAGCTGCTACAATCAGGGCATCTATCCTGGGCAAGTCTGCATGTGGCCTCCAACTTCGAGGATTCATTTTCACAGAGCCCTCCTCCTCCCACCAGTGGATCCACTTCCTTACCATTTTGGTGCTACTCCCAATTCTATGAACGATGTTCGCCACTGATGCTCCTTTCTCCCATAATTCGATGATTCTCCCTTGTTCAGCAATCACTTCTGGTGAATTTGTGCGTCCCTCGGGCATAGCTGTTATGGTAGAGTAATATATATCTCATTAACTACAAGTCTTTATACACAGATATATGTAAGAAATGTCAACACTTTATTAAATCAGATATTAGTACACTAGAGTAAAAGCTTCAATAAAGGTAGAGTCAGACAGAGAGGGATAATTATATTTTTGCAGCAACAGATGAACACTTAAATTGGCATATTTTAACACTGACATTTGGAAAACACATTTGTTCCGACACAATATACAAACCCTCGGTCCTTTACATTAGGATTACTTTCAGGTGTAGGCTGGAAACGGCCGTTGAACTTCAAACAAGGTGGCTAGGCAGTTAACTACTGTCCAGGAGGCGGGAGTACCGCCTGCCCGGATGTAAACGTTCCAATTTGCTTTCGGCCGTCGTAGCGCACGGACGTTGTTCTTTTCTGCCTGACAGCTTTCTTTCTACTTTTTGGTGGGAAATTTACTCTTTGTTTTTGTAATGGAGAAACCATCTAAACCTTCCTATCCCCAGCGTGTGTGTCCTGGGGTAGGGGGTAAGAAGTGCAACTCTTTTAGACCTAGAGTCGACGTGGACCCACACGCCCTCTGTACATCTTGCAGGGGGCGTGTGTGTTCACGCGACGACCCCTGTAGTGAGTGTTGTTGTTGGTCCTCCGAGCAATGGGGGGAAGTTCAAGGGGAGGAAACATTACCATCGTAAGCCTACCAAGGAATCGTCCAAGGGAAAGGCGCCTGACGACTCCAGTGGTGGCGAATATGTCGGGCTCGTTTCTCCCTCCCGCGAACTTCCCCTGCTTGCTCCCTCTCCCTCGGGTGAGGACTCCCCCTCCCCTTCCTCTTACGTTTCATTGTTTGTGGAAGGGCGCGGGGGAGAGTTGGATTGGGACATCCTCTCTGAGGTCTCTTCCCGTTCCGGAGGGGAGTTTTTTCCTCCGGAGTGGGTAGAGGCTTCCTGTATTAACCCAGCTCTCGCTTCAGGTCTCGCGCTGGATAGCCAGGCACCGATCCCAAGTTCATCCTGGCTACACCTGGGTCTACCTGGCTTGTCACTGGAGGGATTGGCTCCTCTGCCCCCCGCTCCAGTCACGACTCACTCGGCAACGACAGTTACTACTACGACCATCACCATGTCGAGATTTGCCCAGCTCCCGGTGTCAGTTGCATCGCATCTAGACACCCAAGTGTCGGCGTCACCTGCGTTGCAACACACTGTTCCGCTGCCTCCTGGCTTCCTGGCTCCTTTCACGCGTGCTGGCCCCGCCTACATGGTGACGTCATCACACCCATATGTGACTGTCGCTGCCGCCGTTGCTGACCCTGGCTTGTCCACGACTTCTGTTCCTCGACTGACTTTCCAGCCTGGCCCTTCGTCTGTTCCAGTCCCCATCCCATCGACCCTGGCGCGGCCTGACTTGAATATCCACGTGGGAGGGGCAGCGCTTGCATTCCCGGCCCCGCCCACTTTTGTTCCTGGCCGACGCGCGGCTGTCTCCACCCAGGCAAATGCTGGCTTGAGCTCCGCGGTCTCTGCCCGGGATGTGCCTTCTGCTGCAGCCCCTCCTGCTGTTCCTGAGTCTGTGGCCTCGCTTTCTTGGCCTGGGGACTTGACGATGTTCCTGAAGCAGATGGTGAGGAGGAAGAAGAAGAAGAGGTCTAGGAAGGTGTCGTCGTCTTCATCTTCGTCTTCATCATCATCGTCGTCTTCATCTGCTGCTTCTTCCGCTTCTCCTTCCGAGGCTTCGCAGCCAAAGAAGAAGAAGCCTGCCTCTCCCCCCCCAAGAAGCCTCGCACCGAGGCTTCTAAGGGTCTGCCTTCTTCCACAGGGAAGGCAGTGGGATCTCTCGTTAGCTCTTCGCGATCCTCGGATCAGGGAACCACTGCCCTGGCCTCCGGGCCAGTGGCACCGGGAGCCAAGGGCATGCAGACCAAGGGCTGCACCCAAGGAGACCCGGGTACCCCAGTCTGATACGGGAGAAACTTCTCGCTGTACAGACCAGGGCGTGGGGCGAGAGAAAGAGCCAGGGCATGCAGGTGCTCCGTCTCTTCCTGCTGGCACTCCTTTGAGTGCCAAGTCAGGTTCCCAGGATAGTGCTTCAGCCCCCTTGGGGCCGAACGCCAGGAGAGGTGTAGAAGAGTTCCCCTGCTCAGTCTTCCCGAGAGGCTACGGCCTCGAAGAAGACTGGGGCGCATCCAGAGGACAGCACAAGCTCACGCCGGCCAGCCACACGCTCGACTCCTCCCAGTCCCCGGCCACATCCACGCAGCCAGCCTGGCTCGGGGGAGGCGAGCGCGCGGCTCGGCTCGCACGAGCCGCTCCACTCTCCTCAGGAGATTGCTTCTCCTAGGCGAAAGCAGTCTCCTCGACCTGGGCTGCCATCACTACCGCGGGTTGGTGACCGCTCCCGGCCTGCTGCCTCTGTTGGTTCTGCCAGCAAAGCCAGTGGGAGCGCCTGATCCTCCTCGCCTATCCCCTTCGCCTATTCGGCTTCTTCCAGGGGGCGCGAGTCGGACAGGAAGAAGTCTGGCGAGTTTTCTCCCCAGAGTTGTACTTTGTGGGCGTACGAACCTGGCTCGGTCCTTGGCTCGACCAGGTCTTATGCCTGCGTGGTCCAGGAAGGATCACGGGGTCTGCCGAGGTTCTCTCTCCTGCAGGGAGAGTAGATTGAGAGGAACGCACCCTGGAAGGACTCGAGGGTCCTCTGCCCCAGGATGCGGACACTCCTGAGGTACAGACGACTTTTCCAGAGGTTATTGCGCTGATTCGTCAGCACAATGACCTCGGGGAAGGGACCACGGCTTCTTCTGTGGATCGTCCGTCGCACCTCGAATCCTTTGGGGACCTAAGAAGGAACCCAAGGCTTCGGTGGGGCTACCGTGGTCCACGCTTGCCGAGGGGGTCCTCGACCAAGTGAACAGTCTTGTGTCTGGGCAAGACAGCTCTCTTAGTTCGAGCCACTCAGACAAGCTTCTTCCCCCCCTTTCTGCCTCACCAGAAGCACTTCTATACTCCAGCTGGAGGGGCGTTGCTGACCAAGCAGGGTGACCCGAACCTGACTCGTCTGGATCCGAGTCTGATGTTGCAACAACTTTCTGGTGAGAGTATCTCCCTCTCCCAGCAAGAAGCTGCAACCCTGGAAGCCACTGCCTTGGTGGCCTTCCAAGCAGTCTCCTGGCTCGATCTGTGGTCCTTCACAGTATCGAGGGTAGCTTCTTCCTCAGGCGCTATCATACCTGGGGAGGACTCCGCCTTTGGGAGACTGTGCCAGTCTGGGGGTAGGGCTATTTCCTACTTCGCCCACCAGACTGTGAACTTGTGGGCAAACCTGGTTCTGAAGCGAAGAGACGCCGTTCTCGCTTGCTTCTCCAGGTCTGTAGGTCCCGAATCAGCAATTGCCCTTAGGAATGGACCGTTGCTGGGTTCCTCCTCTCTCTTCCCAAGAGAGCTGGTGGACACCGCAGTAGACAAACACTGCAGCCAGGTCTTTGGGCCAGGCTGGCACTTCCTCGGCCCCTAAGAAGTCCCAGTCTTTGAAACACCCAGCCTTCTTCTTCCTTGAGAAGGGGAGGTCCCTCCCACCCTTTTCAGCCCACTTTCCAAGCCGGTAAAGGGGGCAAAGCAAAGGGAAGAAAAAGAAGGAGAAACGCTAGGGGCAGCGTTTCCCCCCAAAAGCTGCCGAAGGTGGGGGGGTGCCTGTCGAGCCATTGGGCAACATGGCAGCGACACGGAGCCGAGACCTGGATAGTGGATGTCCTTCGGGAGGGATATCTACTACCCTCCGAGTCTCGACCTCCCCTCACCTACTCTCCAGTCAATCTCCAAACCTATGTTCCAGGATCATCGAAGGACACCGCACTACAGCAAGAAGTGCAAGCCATGCTGAGCAAGGGTGCTGTAGAAGTCGTGTCGGACCAGTCCCCAGGCTTTTACAGCCGTGTCTTTCTCGTGGAGAAAGCCTCAGGGGGATGGAGACCGGTCATAGACCTCTCTCCCCTGAACCGTTTCTTTCGCCAGACTCGGTTCACGATGGAAACAGCGCAATCTGTGCTAACCTCCATCAGGGAGAACGACTTCTTACTTACGGTGGACCTGAAGGATGCGTATTTTCAAATACCCATTCATCCGTCCTCTCGCAAGTACCTCCGCTTTGTCCTCTGGGAGACAGTCTTCCAGTTCAGGGCACTATGTTTCGGGCTCTCGACTGCTCCCCAGGTGTTCACGAGAGTCTTCTCTCTTGTGTCAGGTTGGGCCCACTCGCACGGGATACGTCTACTGAGGTATCTCGACGACTGGCTAGTCCTGGCGGGCTCTCGCTCGCAGTTGCTACAGGACAGGGATCGGCTCCTCGAGTTTTGCCAGGATCTAGGGATTGTGGTAAATCTCGAGAAGTCAGATCTCACACCCAAGCAGAGGATAAAGTACCTGGGCATGCTGATAGACACGGTGGCAGCGAAAGTCTTTCCCTCAGACTCTCATATCAGCAAGTTCAGGCAGGCAGCACAACTGTCCCTGTCACGACAGGAGCAGCCAGCCTGGCAAACTAGTACCTCATGGGCATCTTCACCTGCAGTCTCTTCAGTGGAGACTAAAGGAGTATTGGTCCCAGTCCCAAGACCCCCCAGTCCTTCCTCATCCCTCTTTCCGAGGAGGTGAGGGAGGACCTTTGCTGGTGGACAGATGACAGGAACCTCTTGATAGGAGTATCCCTGCAAACTCCCCCTCCGGACATGCTTCTGTTCTCGGACGCATCGGCCGAGGGATGGGGCGCACACCTGGAGGAGTTGCTGACTTCGGGAGTGTGGTACCGAGACAACAAACACCTTCACATCAACATCCTGGAACTCAAGGCGGCATTTCTGGCCCTCCAAGAGTTCCAGGATCGAGTGATGGCACATTACGTGGTACTGATGAGCGACAATACCACGGTAGTGGCATACGTCAACAAGCAGGGGGGGGGGGTAGTGTCCCACCAGCCTCATCAGTTGACGATGCAGGTGCACGAGTGGGCCATGACCCACTTGGTAGAGCTGTCAGCCAGGTACATTCCAGGCAAGAGGAATGTCGTGGCAGACAAGCTCAGCCGCCGGAACTAGGTGGTAGGGACTGAATGGTCCCTCCACTAGGAGATAGCAGAAAGGTTGTTCGATCTGTGGGGGCGTCCACCCATCTTATGTTCGTGTGTTTTGTGCAGCTGGTGTTTTTTTTTTTTTATTACTACGGCCTCTTTAGTTGTAAAGGAAAGGGTTTCATGTCTTTAAGGAAAGAAGGCATTAACAGAAAGCTCCAGGTCTTCTGTTCTGTCGTGCCGAACCCATGGGCCACTGCGGAGGACATGTTCCAGCATCCGTGGGACAACCTCAACGTGTACGCCTTTCCGCCATTCTGTCTGATTCGCCGAGTGATCAGCCGAGCGATGATCACCCCAAATCTCAGAATGATTCTGATGGCACCCAGCCATTTGGTATCCGGACCTGCTAGCTCTTCTCTCCGAGGCGCCGAGAGAGATTCCCCCCTGGACCAACCTGCTGCGTCAACCTCACGTAGAGCAGTTCCACCTAGCAGTGCATTCCCTGTGTCTTCACGGCTGGAGGTTATCCACCATCTCTTGCGAGCAAGAGGCTTTTCACGTCGCACAGCAACAGGGATGGCAGGATACCTCAGATGATCCTCCGCAGCGGTATACCAGGGAAAGTGGTCCGTCTTCTGTGGTTGGTGTCGTCGAAGGGGTATCTCTCCAATCGGAGCCTCTGTTCAGCAGGTTGCGGACTTCCTCGTCTTCCTTCGCCAAGAGAAGCTTCTCTCCGTTTCAGCCGTGAAAGGCTACCACGCCGCACTCGGCCTAGTCTTACGGCTGAAAGGAGTAGACATCTCCTCTTTCCTCCTCTTTTGAGATATCTCTACTGATGAGAAGCTTTGAAAGGTCTTGCCCACCCAGGGACCTCAGGCCCCCTGTTTGGGATGTGACGACTCGTGCACAGTATGAGCCTTTACGAGAGTCGTCAGACAAGGATCTGCCCCTCAAGACCGTCTTCCTGCTAGCCCTGGCATTGGCGAAGAGAGTTGGCAAACTTCACGGACTTTCCTTTGATGTTCAACACTCGAAGGGATGGGGATCAGTTACGCTCGATTTCGTGTTAGATTTCGTAGCAAAGACTCAGAATCCTTCGGTCCCTGACGCACGGTTCGAGTCCTTTACGATCCACTCCCTATAGGACTTTGTAGGTAATGAACCAGACGAGATGCTACTGTGTCCTGTTAGAGTGCTGCGGCGCTATCTGAAGAGGACTTGACACCTCCGGCCTGAGTGTCAACGACTCTTCGTTAGTACTGGCTCGACCAAGAAAGAAGTGTCCAAGAACACCATCTCTTTCTGGCTTCGTGAGACGATAATGAGAGCGTACTCACGAGGTCCGCAGCATTGGTCCGTCCCTCGCATTCCGGAAGAATATGTTGGTATCACAGGTGCAGAAAGCGGGAGTGTAGTCCCAGCAGACTACCTTCACCTCCTTCTACCTCCGGGATGTTGCACACAAGTCCTTGGACACTTTTTCCTTGGGTCTTGTGGTGGCTGCTCAACAAGTTGTGTAGCTTACCCAGCTCCTCTAACAGGACAGGTTGCGTCTTGCCTAAGTTGTACGGTTGCGATTGGGGGAATGAATGTGGAGTGACTGGCCTCTCTTCCTTCTCCCCATCCTGGCTCTCTTCCCACGGGCAGGGAGCGGACGTGCCGTTACAAGCTGGATCTGGCGGTCGATGCAGGTAAGCACATAACGGGAGCTCCTGTTCTTTCTTCCGTTCAGGTTGATAGAAGCAACCCCACTCCTTCCTCTTGCAAGGGGAGGAAGGAGACCATGACTATAAAGCAAACCCAATGCTTGTATTTGCCTTTATGTCATCCAACGTCAAATTCTTCCTAGCCTACTTTGCATGAACTGACGTCTTCCTCTTTCATGCAAAGGGACCCAGAAGTCTGACAACTGATCCTGCGTTTCTTACAACCCGATTGTTTATCAAAGGCAGTTTTTTTCCCTTCCTTGCTCTCACGACCAGGAAGGGAAGACAAGGTGGTGAACTCCAGTCAGTTCATAGTGACTTAATCAGATTCCTCCCTCCAATCAGTAAGTCTCCTAATGTAAAGGACCAAGGGTTTGTATATTGTGTCGGAACAAATAACAATTTTTTAAAGTAAATTGTATTTTTCCTAACTATACAAACCCGAGGTCCTTTACACTTTATGCCCACCTCATGCCACCCCTCAATCTGATACCTGGGCCGAAAAGCAAATTGGAATGTTTATATCCGGGCAGGCGGTACTCCCGCCTCCCGGACAGTAGTTAACTGCCTAACCACCTTGTTTGAAGTTCAATGGCCGTTTCCAGCCTATGCCAGAAAGCAATCCCTAATGTAAAGGACCTCGGGTTTGTATAGTTAGGAAAAATTCAATTTACTTTTAAAAATTGTTATCTTTAATGGCCTCCATTGCTCAAGTACTCTTGATACAGCTTGGTGGAGGGACAGCCAACGTGTCTGACTCAGATGGAGAAGGGGCTTGACGTCACAAAATTCTTGAAATTCTTTAAATTCATGTTTTCGTTTAGCACTGTGAGCAAAGAATGCATAAATTTCCCTTACCAGATCCTCACAGTGCCTTGGGAGTGTCCTCGCTGCTTCCAATGCACATAAGTGGATGGAATGACATATACATTTAAAAATTGTTATACCTGGCAAAGTTTCCTTTAGTCTACTGCACACAGAGTTGTTTTGTCCCATCAAGTTTGAAGCGCCGTCTGCTGCAAATCCAATAAAATTATCAGATGGAATGTTATTTCCGGCAAGGCATCCTATAAGCATATTATATAAATTTTCACCTGTGGATCCTGCTGTCGGGAATTTCGAACTGATCATTCGAAGTCCCCGCCATTTAACTTCACAAGTGTTGCATTAAATTGGGGCAAGACTGAGGGATCTCGCGGGCAGTTCATTGTGCAGAAGGTTGTCCAATACGCGACAGAGCTAAGAAGTAATTCTTAAATGCCTGGAGGGGAAGGAGCGCATCTTATAGTAATGAAGACACTATGAATTTTCATTAATGAATATGATTTGCTATTCCCTAGTACGAGCTAAATTGTCTATGTAGAGATTTGGAGCCAAGGACTCCGTAGCCATTCAAGAATTTGCAGATTACGGCCTTCAGCCAGAACTTCGAGTCAATTCATTGATCCCAGATGATAACTTAACTGTCATTCTTCCTATTCACAAGTAAAGTAGATTCATTGATCTCCGTAATGCCTAAATAAGCGATGATTCCCGCCTGAATTACAAGGATTCTGTAGTTTACGCGGGAAAGCGTAAGTTTCCTTTGAAGTAGGGCGAAGCGACGCCTCATTCCTGCCCTAGTCCTGAACGTTGTAAGTACCGTGATGTTTTAGTGTCTCTCTCTCGATTCTCTAGCAGCCATCGCCATACCAGGTCGAATTCCGTAGTAACTGTGAGTTATCTTTATCCACGTATAGATGTGTCATCCTTACGATGAGGAACTTGATTTGCGCAGCAAACGAAAGCTGCAAGTGTAAGAATGTCATTTAGTTGTAGTTTAGAGTAAATAGTTCTTGATTTGTTGTGTTTTTTCGTCCAGTCGTGGACTTAGTGTCTTTCAAGCACATGATATCAAAGACCCTAAGGGCTACCAAGTAACAAAGCCCAGAGAGCTTTCAGGTTCCTTGAATTGGATTAAGAAACTGCGTGTGCAGTGGAAATTTGCTATTAACGATTAATCAGTGTTGGTTCTTGATGCACATTGGCTTAGCCGCCCGTGATGCTCTTTCATTCATGATTCAGTATTGTTAATGGGTTTAAATGTTTATTTTTTGTAATAAAACTGTAATTTGTAGACCAAATTTTATTGAATCCCACCCAGATAGTTTTAGAGAGTGCGCCTCCTCAAGGCCTTGTCATCGGCCCATAACATCAGGGCACTAATCAGAACAAAAATAATAAAAGTCGAAGAAAATCCAGACAGTTGCTACCGTAAACATCTTTTAAATCCAACATATCTGTGCAGATCGCATTAGTCTGAGGATCGTAATATCGAACAGTGATTGCAAATGATTTGTTAGTAGTTATATCAGTTATCTCATCCACAATAACTGAAAACTTGTTGCTTCTGAGTTTCGTAATCAAATGCTGACCTGAAATGTTGGCTAACCCTTTAACAACCTCAGTACATTTTGTTCGTCACATAGACATACTTTGGGCAATGGGAGAGTCAGGAAACATTTTTTTATGCAAATCATTGAGATGATCAGCAAGGGTGAAAGGTAAGTTATGTTCTGCCAGAAAACATGCTAATAATATGGTGGCGTATCCCACACCACTGAGAATAGGTGCTGTTCCTAGGGGTGCCTCAGGTGGAGAAGGCACTTAATTTTTTTTACTTGCATTGGTAGCGTGTGACTTCGTCCTCTTGTGCCTCCAACATCGTTGTGATCTCAGCACCAACTGGTCTCTTACAGGTACGGCAGTATGCCTTCGTTGCATCCCTCCATCTTAGATAACCATGGTTGGAATTCAGGAATCTCCAGCCATGCATCCCTAAAAGTACCCTTCGTGGCCATGTTGTAAGGCTGTAACAAAATTATGTGCGAATAATCAGTATCTGATACCTTTTCATATGTGTGTATGTATGATGCGTGTATGTGTGTATGTGTATTAAATTTTCCCTCTGTTACAATATACAGTAGGTCTTATGTCCAATGTACCGCAGCTAACACATGTAAAAGAACTTCCATCTCTCAAAATTACATATCACTGAATAAAATGCAAGATTTCAGAAAACCAAAAGACGTACATTTGCAGGTGGCACAACACACAAGTGAGCCACGTATGACGCCAACACTTAACACCTCTGGAAATTACGGTGGGCACTGCAATAAATTAAATCAATAGGTCAGCAATAAATACCTACCATGTGATAAATAACAGGCCGATTGGATAAGTTAGGAACCAACCACACAAAAACAATATTGCAGCATTACACCCAGCATATATTACATTACATTATAATAATCTTCATAGTGATCAACAGCTTTACGAATAACTATTTTTAATGCTATCCCTATTTAACATTAAAGAAAATGGGATATTGATAATTATCATCATTGAAAAAGTAACTAAAATGTGGCTAACCATAGTGCAACACATGAGCATTTATAACGAATATCATACCAATAAACTCTAGACGACTTTCAAAGTGGCAATGCGAAGAGATAATTATGTAAATTGTCCTGTCTATATCTCCTATGACAAGACAGGCAATGGGTGTGACATCCATATCAGTCGAGTGAGTGGCCAGGAATGACAAGCAGAAATACAGGTGCTCCTGACACTAATTACTGCCACGTCAGGATGACTCGCTAATATTTTAAAATGTTTGTAAATTGTAGCAGTAATAAAAAGGTAGTCATTAAAACGCTTCAATATGTGTTTATTAAAATGTTTATTGGAAAAAATCGCCAGCAATCTAACTGCAAAGGTTTTTCGGAATACTTCCCCAATGACGTCATAATACGTCATTGTCGCCATGTTTTTTCCGAGCTAGCAGACGAAACACTACCAACCGGCACCGCTCACTGCTGCCATCTGCCAGTCCTTTGAGAACCATTTCCAGCTGGCTTCTTGAGGTACTACGTCTTTACATAGCCGGCACTTTTTTTTTTTTTTTTACCACGGCAGCTGTTAAACTAACGCAAACTGCTCGTTGTGTTTAAAGTGCTGTTGTGTAAGTGTAGTTAAATAATGAAATGCCTAAATATCAGGCATTTTACATTTAAGCTTCCATTAATGCATTATCTCTTTACATGAACGAACTCTACATAGTTCGGGGAAACGATAAAAAACAATAAATAAAAGACAGTTTGGAAAATAGTTAACTTTCTTAACCGGAATTTTCTGGTTGGGTGGAACTGGGTCAATACTGCCAATAGCAGAGTCACTCAAGATCAAACTGAATCTTTATTCCAGCCTTCTTTTTATAATGCTAGGCAGGCCATAAGTTTATTCATTTAAAAAATTCGATGTGAGTCATATTTGATTTTCACATGACGAATGACGAACCAAAATATGGACAGAACTAATTTTTAATCGCTAAAATCCAGAAGACCAATCTTTGCTCAGCATATATCAACATCCCGGGATGAAATTTTTATTGCCTTCCATTCGTTCAGGTTGGTCGTAATTAGAATTCATAGAACGAGCTTTTTTGTTTTCGACCAAATGCTGTATCCGAATAAATTGCCAGTCAACAGGAAGTCTGAAAGCACATCCTTCCCCAAAAACCATCCGGTCGCAGGGAAACAATTCAGGTCAGGTTGATTTAATCTCAAGGAAGAGGTATTAGAAAATCTCGGTCCTCCAAGAAACGTTGTTCGTAGTAGTTTACCTATTCTTGAAAGTCATTTCAAACAGTAAAGGAAAAAAACTATTATTCTTCAGATACAGAAAAAAGTAACGCTTCTGTACGGTGCTTAAGTAAGGAAAAAAGTTTGTTCTGAGAGAGAGAGAGAGAGAGAGAGAGAGAGAGAGAGAGAGAGAGAGAGAGAGAGACAGACAGACAGACAGACAGACAGACAGACAGACAGAGAGAATGACTGGGCAGGGAGAGTGAATTAGCCTCAAAAGGACAAGATGTATGAAAGCATCATATATTCCTACAGATATCGCAATAGCTGTTTCATATAATAAGATTTTACTGAATAGAATAACATCGCATCAATCCCAAATATGCTTCTGTTACGTCATTATTTTTTTTGCACATGAAAGGACGAAGGCCACTTTACATAATTATATAATCGATATACAACCAGAATAAAACCAGCGATTTTCTGCTGAAGCTGATCTTTATTGGCTGAATTGGTCCATTATTTCGTCATATTTCACCAAACAAAAAGAAACAACAAAAAATATGGTAGACTAAGAATTAATGACTGTATGAAGTATTTTGCAAACATAATAATTGCATATGTTAAGACAAACGAAAGCACTCGTTGATGGGCACACAATATTTTTGTTTTGAAGCATAATAGGCATAAATTTATAGAAATTTTAACCCATTTCACATAAGAATGATACCCTATGGTGTAAGACAGGTGGAATGTTAATATGATGTTTCTCAAAAGAATGACAGAAATTGTGTCCAGTAAAAGCCATTAAGATTTTCGAAGTCTTGCTGGTCGAATTTTGTGGAACATATTCTTGTACGGTGTATTTCTGTATCTCAACCATGTAAGACATGTCTGGAAAATGTATCTGGTTTGCTGGTAAACGCCTAATTTCAAAATCTAAAATAAGAAAGTTGTTATACCCACCTCTACTATATTACAGAATAACTCAATATTCCACAACTTATTTAATGATTACATAATTTATATTCTATTTCATCCACCTGCGTAAAACATTTGTAGCTTTCAGCATTTTGATCTACCTATACTTAATAAATTGCGCCGAGTTATTGCTTTGATATTTCAGATAATTAGAATGTGAAGCAAATTTCCTATACTGTCTCAAAACTCATTTGAAATCAACTACTGAATCACAAAAGTTACAGCCTTGAAATTTTAAAGAATCACTTTGTGAAACGAATTTCCTGCAATATCTCTAAACTAATTTGCAATCAACCGTTAGCCTAAATGACAAAGGTGAAATCAGGTGCACATTCCATCTACTGCCAAAGCCTCGGTGTCCCTATCCACAAACACATATGGAAGATGGGCAGAATGGATTCTCCTGTCGTGTCGAAGACAATTGATTGTGCACCACTCATCCAAGAGAGCTTCTCCAGCCAAGGGACCTGTTGCGTAGCAGACCACGGGTGCTTCTGTGATCTGTCTCTTCAGCAATGATTCTGGTCTGTCGTTAGAAAATCTATGTTAAGGTCATGAAAAGAAAAGAAACTTTCTGATTATTGGAAATGTCTCCGTAGGGCGTATTACATAAGTATTACTCTAGGAAAAAATTTATGAAGATCTCTTTATTGAAAACAAAACGAAAGACTACATTTGTAAACAATTCGCGTTCTGCCTTAATGGACTGAGTTTCCGTAACTTCAATAAACACTGACCAGTGAACAAAAACATAAAGAAATAGGTTGATTTTTTTCATTTTACAAATTTCAACTAAAACTTTTTTACTTACTCATGTTTCTTCGTATCAAATTCGGAAGGAGATTCAGCTTTGCGTCCCTGGACCGAGCAAGAGGCCAACACCTGGAAGGATCTTCAAAATGAACATTTGTTTTGACTGAAAAAATTTGTTTGAGGTCACACTTTTTGCAGAAATCTCACAATGCTAGAAACTGCAATTCGGCATTGTAATCAAACATACGTGTATGAATCTGCAAAGTCAATATAGGTTACTTCATGTAATCCATGAAGAAAATCCTGTTATATTAATACTGGTTTCCAGAGAGGTCTGTTCATTTTTGGTTTTTGATGAATAATAACTGCTTTTCCAAGTCTTGTCTTGTGGCTGCAATTTCACAGCAAATGAATGTTTTATTTAAGGAGAAGCGAAGCGTTCGATATCTAATAACAATGTTTGCAGCTGACCTTTTCACTCATTTTCGGTCACGTAATGACCTTATTCAGTTGGTTTCTGTTCACAACATCATTTATAATATCAGACTTTTTTTAGTTTACAGAATTATGTCTCGCAGAACAAAAAACAACAACAGCATATTTACGTGCAAGAAAGTATATGCATTAATTTCTTAAGCATGAGAAAAAGGAAGAAGTAGGGAGATACAATTACTCACAGCAATCAGGAAGAAATTCAGGAAACGTCGTGACATCATTCTTCTTGGAAAACTGAAACAATGCGAAGGAAATTCTCAGATAATCTATTTTTGTATGGTGAGCACATTTGTGAGGCGAAATAGGTTATTCAGAAGGCTCTCTCTCTCTCTCTCTCTCTCTCTCTCTCTATCCCAAACACACACACACACACACACACACATTTGTAAATATATGATTAATTTAGGTTAATAAACTATATATTATAGGTTATTTTGCTGGTTTTGTTGTTCTATATTTATATATATATCTTATATATATAGTATTTCCAGTCCATTTCTCTATAATATGATGATGGAGCCTGATGAACTGAGGTGTGATTCTATATACAAAAAAAAAATATATATATATATATATATATATATATATATATATATATATATATATATTTTCATTATATATTGCCTTGTAATATGTATATCATTCTATGATTTTGATATATTTAATATTTTTATAAGGTATTATGTGTAATGATAATAATTGTTGAAGAAAAATCATATGTAGTGTAGCATGTCAGATCTCAAAAGATAGTTAATGATTTGCAAAGGTAACTTAACAGAAATAATTTAAAATTGGTAACTATGTTTTTATTAGTAATTTATACTGGCTTTAGAATCAAATATGCGCTTTATCCCTACGTATCAGTTTTAACTGTACAAACTTGTATTTTTGTTTGTCGATGTTTTAGATTAAGTTGTTATTCGTGACATGAAATAATGAAGATCTTGATTTTTCGTGACATAAGAATGGCATCTATTGATTCTTTAGGAACTTGTCTGTGGGGTTTTGTGTCAGTTCAAGAAAAGACAAATGTTTTGTAACCTTGTTTCAGTTGTACTGTTTTATTTTTTGTACACAAAAACTACTAAAAACTTTACATTTTACAATTCATCTAAAATGTTTTAAATTGCGTAAGCATTTAGCTGTTTTGCTGATGAGCATATATTGTGATTCTTTAGGTTGAGATGTCAATATTAAGGAAAATCAAAATTTGTCCCATTTACAAATTTTTGTTCAGTTTAATCAATCATGCTTTTTGTAAAATAAATTTAATATCTCACACTAATAACCATGTGTTGTAGGATTACATTGATTCAAATGATCATGTATTGTTCTGTAGTCGTCTATATATTGTTTCATATTCCCACTGGAATATCTATAGTTTGCTCATTCTGACATATTTTTTTTTTTTTTTTTTTTTTTTTTCATGATGTCTCTCTCTCTCTCTCTCTCTCTCCTATAATTTTGAGATATTTATTTTAACATGTGTTAGGATAATGATTTTGTGGTCATGTTTGTTGGCATTAGCTTTTGAGATCTGATTACATAGGAAAAGTTGTTAATACAATTTTAATAGTGCCCAACAAAAATAGTGTGTTTTGATAAAATATTTAACAGCTGTGCTGGTTTTTCCAAAGGGCTTGTTTTCATTTCAATTGTCATTGTGTAAGGTAAAGTGAATTTTTTATTATGATACCATGGTATGAAAACAAACGCCGGTATATTAGGAAATTTTCATGTTGTAGTGAAATTATTATTGAGATAAATCTTTTTGTCATATTTTTGTGTGTTCAAAACGTTTTGCTGTCTGACAATTTCTTGATTTTCACACCCAAATATGTTTTGGTGATTTATAATTGTTTCATTGGAATTTAAAATTTGTTTCATTCTGATTTCTGAGACCATTTAGTTGGTTATTTCTTCATTCCTAATTAATTTAACATTACATAATTTTTTTCATTTAACATTTTCATTTATCTAAGATTTTTTTTAAGGTCTTGAGTAATTCTTGATAGTTTAAATTTTGCTTGATTAATTTAAATTTTTGATAAATTAAAGTTTTGTGATTTTAGTTTTGTTTAATAATTTAATTCAAGAAGTTAATTGAAATTTTGTGTTGTTTTCAAGTAATAGTAAATTTTTTCAGATTTTGAATTCTTTTCTATTTAAATTTCTTTAATTTGAAAAAATAAATTTTTGTATTTAACATTTTTTAAAAACAGTGTTTCATTTATTGACCACCAGTGATAGTAATTTAACATTGCATATTTGATTTTGAGCAAAGTGATAAACATTTTTTGTTAAATCTTTAGTTTTGCTTGATAGTTTGAATTGCTTGATTAATTTAAACAGTTAAAGTTTTTTTGATGGAGTGATGCCATAATTTACTCAAGAATTATTGAATATTTCTTGTTTAATTATTTATACCTCACATTGTTTTGAAAAACTTAGTTTGATTTTTTCAACTTTGATAAATTTTTGTATTTTTTTTACAGGGATCACTGTTACCTTTAGAGTACTCAGTTGTAACAATTAATGTTATGAGAGTTCAGGTATCTGGCTGAAGTGAGGTATATTTTTGAATTTTGAGATTAGTTGTGTAATAACCAGGTACTTGATACGCATCGTGACATTATATTGTTTGGTGCCCAGACCCGGGAACAAAACAAAATATCACTCTGGTTTATGGTTTATACTGGTGGTGTTAGGGATATATTTTGATAGGAGAGTGACCACATAGTTATTTTTTGCTTTGTATTGTGAATTATTTAGTTGAGTAACTTAGAGAAAATGGCTCTGTTCAATGTTCCACTCCTTCCATCCAAGAGTTATCTGAATCCAACCTGACTAAGGCACAGTGGATTGCTTTAGCAGTAGCATGTGGGGGTAATGTGTCTAGTGGTATGATTAAGGCACAAATCAAATATATTGCAATCCAAGCATTGATGGACTCTGGTAAAGTAGATGAAGAGTTAGGAGAGGCACAAGAATTGTTGAATGCAGCTGAGGCAGAATTTACAGATAAACATGAGCAAAAGAAAGAGAAAAGTGATGCAGAAGCAGAACTTAGACGTATAGAAGCAGAAGAAAATTTGATTAAGCTGAGGATACAGGCTGAAAGAGAAAATGAAGACAGAAAGAGAAGATAGAGAGAGAGAAAGAAAGAGAAGAAAGAAAAAGCAGAAGAAGACAAAGAGCAAAGAAGGAAGAGAAAAAGCAAGACATGAAAGGAGATGGAGTTAATAAAAGCTCGATCCACATTACCTGTAACACCATCTAACCCTACTCAAGGTAATTCAGACCCTGTATTTGATGTAGTAAGAGTGTTAATTCCAAAATTTACAGAAGAAGCTCCAGATGAGTTTTTGATCACTTTTGAAAAATTGGCTTCAGGTATGGGATGGCCAGAAGATAAATGGTCAGTCTTGTTACAGAGTGTTCTCATTGGTAAAGGAAGAAGTGCCTATTTAGCCTTATCAGCTGATCAGTTTAAAGAGTACAAGGTACTCAAACATAATGTGCTGCAAGTTTACCAGATGACCCTGAATATTATAATGAAAGATTCAGATCTTTGAGAAAGGATGACAAGATAACTTTCTTGGATTATGCTTACAAAGTAAGAAGATGTTTTAAACGATGGCTTGAGGCTGCTAAAGTTAAATCTGTGGATGAACTTGAGGAGTTGGTAGTCCTTGAGCAATATCTTAGAGGAATTCCTGAACACATAAGAGCCTATTTAAGAGAGAGAGAGAGGTTAAGAAACTTGACAAAGCTGCTACATTGAGTGAAGATTTTAATATAATTTCTAGCAAAAGAAATTATAATGTCAAGTACCAGAACCAACAATGCACAGGTTTCAGATCTCATCCAAATTTCAGGAACATTACAACTGGAAATCCTTCTAGTGGCTATGCCAATACAAAGTCAGGTAAACCCCTCAGCAATTGAATGTTAAATCCACATCATCCAGTTTCTCGAGACAGCTACCGAAGACTAATGTTTTCTGCTTCAAGTGTGGAAGAGTAGGACACTACAGTCGAGATTGTTACCAGACACAACAGCAGATCAAACCAGTTGGCCACGCGGCTAAAGGTAACCAGGTGAAAAAGACTGCCAAGAGCAGTGTGGGGAAGACTAAGACTAAACAAGCAGAGTGTTTAGCAACCAGAGTAAATGTAACCTCAAGCAGTGAGTGGCTGAGCAGCTTGTAGGCTTTTAAACCATATATCTATGAAGGTACACTGTCAACTCAAGGAGGGAGTATGCGGGTACTAGTCAAGGTATTCTGTGATACTGGGAGTAACCATAGTGAGGTAGTTTGTGGTGCTCGCCCACAGTTGGAGAAGAATCTTACCAGAGATTAGGTTATTTTGAAGGGTATAGGAGGAGAAGAAGTAACTCCTATATGCCGCTTGTACCTGTCGTGAGAATTGGTGACAGGGAATGTTGATTTTGCTGTAAAGGACTCGCTAGCTGTTGAAGGTGTACATGTTTTACCGGGTAATGAAGTTGGTGGTGTACCCTTTGTTCCTTGTCCTATAGTGACAGACAAACCTTTGAGGATTAGTCCTACGGTAGATTTAGAGAGGAAAAGCCCCCACCTGTTTCCAAGTTGTGTAACTACCAGGAGTATGATGAGAACTATGTCTGCAAGTGAAGAAACTGAGGATTTACCTGCACCAGAAGGATCAAGTGAAGGATCTTTGAGGTTAGAAGAGCTGTTCCAGAAAAGTGAAGTTGCCCTAGCAATGAAGAGATTTCCCAAGAAGAAGAGGATCCTGTTGTTCTTAAAGAGACTCAGAGTAGTCAGAGTGTTCCTGAAGATAGTACTGAAACTGCAGTAGCAGAGTTAGCAGATATTGAGAATTAAGCCCTTGAAGTTGGTCAGGTGATTAGAGAGAAGCTAATGTAACTACAGAAGAGGGATACAACGTTAGCTGATTTGTTCTTCAGAGTTGTTGATCAAGAAGAGATGCAACAAACTCATACCTGTTATTATCTAAAAGAAGGATTGCTAATGAGGAAGCATCGACCTCCAGATATACCAGGAAATGCTGAATGGGGTGAATATCATCAAATTTTGATTCCATATCCATTGAGGAAACAAGTGTAGCAGTAGCACATGAGTCTGGACATATGGGAATCAGGAAGACTGTTAAGAAGATTATGAAGTATTTTTTCTGGCCTGGACTTCACAAGGATGTTAGCAAATTTTGCAGAGTGTGTCACACATGCCAGATAGCTGGAAAACCGAATGAAACCATTCAGAAAGCCCCCTACAACCCATAGAAGTTAGAGGAGAGAACCCTTTAGCAAGGTAATTATAGATGTGGTTGGGCCACTTCCGAAAAAAAGAAAGGAAATGAATATCTGTTAACATTAATGTCCAGTACAAGGTATCCTGAGGCGATTCCTGTAAGAAGAATAAGTGCAAAGGTAATTGCTGAGAAGTTGGTGGAGTTTTTCTCCAAGTTTGGAATACCAGAAATTGTGCAAAGTGATAGAGAACGAACTTTACTTCAAAATTATTCCAGGATGTGATAAACTTGTTAGGAGTAAAACAACAGTTATCAACTGCTTATCATCCAGAGACTCAAGGAGCCTTGGAAAGGTTCCACCAGACATTGAAAAGTATGTTAACAAAATATTGTAATGAATCAGGAAGAGAATGGGATGCTGGTTTACCTTTAATGTTATTTGAAGTTAGGAATGCTTATCAAGAGAGTATGGAATGTTCACCAAATGAAATGATTTTTGGTCGTGATGTGAGAGGTCCATTGAAGATTCTTGCAGAGCATTGGGAAGAAAATCAAGAGGAAATCCAAGGAGAATATGTGAAGAATTTGAGGAAAAGGTTAAGAGAAATTAGAAAATTCTCTTTTGAAAATCTGAAAATAAGTCGAGAAAATGAAAAGAAAGTATGATGTTAAAACTAAGCTAAGAAGTTTTAGTGTAGGACAGCAAGTTCTAGTGTTTTTACCAGTGAAAAGATTTCCCCTTACCAATAAGTTTCAAGGTCCTTATAGGATAATAGAGAGGTTAAGTGATCGAACTTATGTGATTGAAACACCAGGAAGAAGAAAACGACAGAGGAAGATACATGTGGAATCTTTTGAAACCTTACTTCTCAGAGACTAAAACTGAAACAGTGTCAATAACACAGACAACTTCATCTACAGAGGACGATGATGGCTGAATTGGGAGCTGAAAACAAGATTAACAATTCTTCAATATTAGAAAATTTTGGAAGATAAACTAAAACATCTGAGTGTTGAGCAAAGTAGTGAATTGAGGTGATTTAAAGTTTCCCTGAAATTTTTGCAGATGTACCTAGGTGTACCGATCTGACAAAGCATGAGATAAAGATCAGAGAAGATGGAAAACCTTTTAAACAGAGAGCTTATCACTTATCACCTTTTCATCAAGATGTTTTGAAGAAAGAAGTTGAGTATTTGTTGCAGCATGGATTAGCAGAACCTAGTTCAAGTCATTATAGCTCTTCTTGTGTGTTAATGAAGAAACCATATAGCTCATTTGGAATGTGTACTGATTATAGGAAATTGAATTCCATCAATGTGGCTGATAATTATCCCTTGCCTCTTATTGATCAATTACTCGATAATATTGGGCAAGCCAAATTTGTTTAGATAGACTTGTTGAAAGGATATTATCAAATTCCCTTAAATGAGACTGCTAAGTTGCTGTCAGCTTTCATTACTCCTTTTGGAGTGTATCAATACACTGTTTTGCCATTTGGTCTGATGAATGCACCTGCAACATTCCAACGAGTGATGGATCAGCTGCTAGGATCCATAGAAGGAGTTGGTGTATACCTTGATGACATTGTGATTTATTCTAATACATGGGAAGAACATCTGAAGGTTTTAAGGAAAGTTTTCAAGAAATTATGGGAAGCAGGACTAACAATCAACATACAAAAAAGTGAGTTTGGAAAGGCAGCTGTTCAGTATCTGGGATTTGAAGTTGGAAAAGGCCTTCTCGCTCCTGTTAACTCTAATGTAGAAGGTATCCGTAAGGCAACCCCTCCCACTATGAGGAAACAGCTACAAAGATTTTTGGGCATGGCTGGATTTTGTCTCTGATTCTGTCCAAATTTCTCAAAATTCTCAGTTCTTAACCAGTTCTAAAAAAATTTTCAAGACTCCAGTCAAGAATCATTTCAAGTTAAAGCCATTAACTTCAAGACTAGTGCTTCAAGTCCAGACTTCAATAAAAAGTTTGTGATACAAGTTGATGCATTGGACTGTGGAATTGGAGCTGTTCTACTCCAAGAAGATGACAGCAGTATTCTGCATCCAGTGTGCTTCATGTCTTCAAAGTTGAAAAAACACCAGAAAACTTACTCAACAATCGAAAAAGAAACATTAGCATTAATCACAGCATTGAAAAAGTTTGGTGTATGTGAACCGACCTAGGAATGAAGAAACTTTAGTGTTGTCGACCACAACCCCATCTCATTTATCAGTAAAATCAAAAATAATAATCAGAGACTGACCAGGTGGTCTTTATGTCTACAGCCGTATAATGTAAAAGTGAAACACGTTTCAGGAGAAAATAATGTCATAGCAGATTATTTTTCCCGTTGTGAATTGCTGGATTCAAATCCTGGATAACTAATCTTCTGGGGGGAGGAATTTCATGATATTGCCTAGTAATGTGTATATCGTTCCATGATTTGGATATATTTACTATTCTGGTTATAAAGTTTTATGTGTATAATGATAATAATTGTTGAAGTATTATATGTAGTGTAATGTCAGATCTCAA
This sequence comes from Macrobrachium rosenbergii, assembly GCF_040412425.1. Lineage (NCBI taxonomy): Eukaryota > Metazoa > Arthropoda > Malacostraca > Decapoda > Palaemonidae > Macrobrachium > Macrobrachium rosenbergii. Next base: position 64,164,881 of record NC_089756.1, read on the forward strand.
AAGAGGTAGTGATTTGGGTAATTTAACAGCGTAATTTAAAATTGGTAATACGTTTTAATAGTAACGTAGTATGTGGTCGCACATTTTATCCCCTAGCAATTAGTTTTCTGTACTTGTGATTTTGTATGTCATGTTTTGGTTCAGTTGTTGTGGCGAGAAATAATGAGTTAATGAGTGAAAGAATGGCAATCAAGTCGTGTAAGGTTTTGTCTCATATGAGATATTTCGAATAGTTTCATGTAATGTTTCATGTACTGTTCTGAAAACCAACTTTGGTTCTTCGTCTTGTTTTGAAAGTATGCCGTTTGTGGCTGCCAGCTGCCGTCAAGTCACATAACCCCCTTTTTGAGAGTAAATGCACGTATCTCAGTCGATTACGTCATGTTTTGTAGGATTGCGTTGCTCTGATCACATATTGTTCTGATGTCATCTGATTGTTTCATTTCCCACTGGAATCCTAAAGTTTGCTCATTCTGACATCAGAGACCGTTAGTCTCTCTCTCTCTCTCTCTCTCTTCAAAAGAGAGGAATTTTAACATAGGATATTTGTGGTCACTGGTGTTAATCCTAGCTTTTGAGATCTGAATTTAGGAAAAGTTGTAACGGTGCCCAACAAAAAGTATGTTTTGTGAATCTAAAGCAGCTGATTTTGTAAAGGTTTTCACAAGCTTTTGTAAGGTCAAGTGAATTTTACTTATTATTACCATGGTATAATAAGGTATATTAGGGAAATTTTGCCTTAGTGAAATTATTATTGGTAAATCTTTTGTGTATATTTTTGTGTGTTTTGTGTCTGCAATTTCTTGATTTTTCACATTTTATATGTTGGTGATTTAACATTTATTTACTTAGCAATTTAAATATTTCTTAATAATTTAACATTGCATACTTGATTTAATTTTCATTTACTAAGATTTTCTTTTCAGGTCTTGAGTAATTCTTGATAGTTTAAATTTTGCTTGATTAATTTTTCTTGATAAATTAATGTTTTGTGATTTAGTTTTGTTTAATAATTAACTCAAAAATTAATTAAATTTGTGCTTTCAAGTAATAGTAAATTTTTTTCACATTGTGAATTCTTATTATAAATTTTGAATTTAAAAATAAAATTTTGTATTTAATGTATTTAAAAACAGTGTTTCATTTGTTGACCACCAGTGGTACGATTAATTGTGTGCATAAGGCAAAGTGATAAACATGTTTTGTTCCTTTAGTTTTGCTGAAGTGAATTAAGACCAAGGAAACAGTTAAAGCTGTTTGATGGAGTGATGCCCTGTTACTGAGTATATTTCTTGTTTAATTGTTGCCACCTCACACTTGTTTTGATAAACTTAGTTTGATTTTTTAAGTGATTAATAAGCTTTTTTTAAGGGATCACTGTTACCTTTAGAGTACTCAGTTGTAATTTTTATTGTTATGAGAGTTCAGGTATCTGGCTGAAGTGAGGTAAATTTTTAAATTCTGTGATTAGTTGTGATAACTAATAATATATATATATATATATATATATATATATATATATATATATATATATATATATATATATATATATATATATATATATATATATATATATATATATGACATTTTTATCACACCATGATTTATATACAATCATGAAGCTACAAATGTCGCTTAATATCAAATCCACGCTGCCTCAGGAATATCCCTGATGTATATATATATATATATATATATATATATATATATATATATATATATATATATATATATATATATATATATATAACAATTTTGTATTTTTCCTAACATAGGAACCTGAGTTCTTTACATAAGATTTAGCTTGTGAACTTGAGCTGGAATGACTGTTTTAACTTTCAGACAAGGTCATTAACTAATGATGGTGGGGCGGGGAAGCCCTGCCCACTTGCTGGTCAGCACTCCACTTTGCCTATCAGCCCAGGTGCCTGAATGAGTGGTGGCTGAGGTGGGACATAAATTTAAACAACTCAGGTTTGTGTGTTAGGAAAAATACAAATTACTCTAGAAATTTGCTATATGGTGCGGTGAGTCTGGGTAAAACTCTGCACCAACTGGTTAGTTCTTCCCACCCAGGAAAACCTTCCTGGTCTAGGGGAGCTAAGAAAGATAATTCCACACATCTAGCTTGTTGAACATGTGGGATGTTGCAGTTGCTAGACTTATGGGCTTGAAGTAGTGAGTTTGCATCCTTACCTTAACAAAGGCTTGGAGAAACCCAATAGTGTCAGAGACAATAAAGCATGCTAATAAAGCATACACGTTTGTTTCATTGTCAATCCCTTTCTCCCCTTGTCTAGAGAGAGGCTGGGGTACATGCATCTAAACAATCTACAAAAAGAAGAAAGACAGGGTGCCCCTGTCATGCTGACTCACCTACATGACTCGTCTGTCCAGCATGTGACGGCTCGCCACCTGCCTTTGTGCCCTGTGAGAGAGAAAGGTAAAAGAGAAAAGGGAGGAGACTAGTTGCTCATACACATTCTCTCTCACTAACTGAACACCTTAGGCGAGATGCTGTGTCCCTGTAGGGGAGTTGGGTGAGCTACACAACTTGTTAAGCAGCCTCCACAGGACCCAAGGAAAACGTGTAGAAGGACATATGGGCAATGTTCTGAAGGTAGAACGCTTTTACTACCTGTTGACCAACAGGTTCTTCTGGAATGTGAGGGATGGGGCGATGCCCCTAGCCCTCATGCCCAGGTCGCACTCCCATCTACCTCGTTAGACGAGAAGTACACCGGCTTGATCATCTCACGAAGCCAGAAAGAGATTGTGTTCTTGGACACCTCTTTCTTGGCTGAGCAAGTACTAACGAAAAGGCATCGACACTCAGGCCTGCGATGTTATTCCCTTACTCCCCCCCCATACCACCAGTTACCTAAACTGTTACCAAGTTCATTGATCTTCCCGACTTGCACTTTGCTGTTGTATCTATATTAGACTACAGTACTTTCAAGTTCTCCCCGAGTAAATCCTACAAGTCAGAATTGCGATCAACTATACGTCTCATGTCTCCACTGTGATTGGGTGACCATGTGGAATGCAGTGAAAATATAAGTGACAATAAATAAAAATCGTTTTTATCAAATCGACCTTTTTGTAAGCAGTCATTCACCCCTTTCCTTAGACTGAGCCAACATGCTTTTGAATATATAGATTTTAGCTTAATATTTATTCCTACATCAAAACTACTTTTGCATTGTATCTTAATATTGTTTATAAAAAATATATCCACCTCAAAGCATTTTAAACAAAACATGCTTATGTTTATGAAAAATACATCCACCTCAAAGCACTTTAAACAAATATGCTTAGACACACATGAAAGGTCATTTTAATGTAGTTTATGGAGATGGATCCAGATTTTGGGATGTGAGTAAGGTTTTCTTCAGTACCATGGAACAAGTTAACCATTAACTATTATACAACAATGTTTTTAATTTTATGACAGACTTCTCAGCACTGTAAACTGCAACATAAATAAAAAAAAATGTACGCTATCAACAAAGAAATTCATAATTTCTAAAGACTTACAGCTCCACAAAGCTGTTATGCTAAAAATGCTCCTGTTCTACATCTTAAGCTTTCATTTCACAAGCTATATTAAGCAAATGCTAATGCTAAAATTGTTGGATTCCTGCTTCCATAGGTATCAAAGAAAATGAGGTTGCTATTAGAGCAAGTGAAGCTGGATTATGCATTACCAGATCAGACACATTCATTCCTGCGGACAGCTGCGTAATACCACTAAACCCAATGTCATGAGCAAATGGCAGGCTTCCTGGAACTAAGAAGTAATAAGTTAAAAAACTTTAAACCCACCTAGGACTATGGTACTGACCATTTCAGAAAGAATGCAGTGCTGAAGTGAACTTGTCTTCCTCTTTTAACTGGCCCATAGATATTTGATAAATAGCCCACGTGACCCAATCTCTATGGCATGAAACACAAGTCAGCACCAACAGATAATGTTAATTGGAAAAGTTCAACCAGCTATGAAAGTTAAGTTTTGGAACGAAATTGACAGAAAAATTTTTTGTTAGAATCTTCACCATCTTTTATCCAATCAGTAAATATAATATCAATTTTCAAGAGCTTACCAGCAGCTTTAAAATTTTTTATATATTTGTATTAACGCATAAAAAATTTATGAAAGCATTTCATGTTTGTGGATATAAGCCATTGTTTCTTGAGGAGTTTTGTTTTTACCCTTGGACTTGCCATATCATTCCTGTATTTTTCAGAAAGTTCATTTAGTTAAAGGGATTAAAGTGACTAAATTAGTGTGTGAATGTTGTGATATCCATGTCAATGCAGTGTATATTGTTAACTCACTGCTATAGTTAGCATTTAAGGATAAGGTACTGTGTTAGATTTGGCAGTGGTCTGTTGAGTGAAGTTGAAAAACAAAGGCATGTTGTGAATTTTGAAACATTAAAGTGTGAATAGAAAGCATCAAGCCTTTCTTAATTTTTCGTTTTGTATTTTCAGGCTTGTCACATTGTTTACTGTCGTTGGAGGAAAGGCACCTGGCCATCTATCTCGCGTAGACAACTGCTGCACCGCAGCACTGGTATAATTTTAGCACTTTCGGGCCTTATTATGTTTGCCCTTGTACAGACCAAAGATAATTACAAAGTAAGTGTGAATATGTCAGAAACTTAATTCTGTATATTTTTTTATTTAAGTAACAGTGGATACAATTCTGTAGGTCAGTCTTTGGTAACCCCAACATAAATCCCCTGAAAAATATGCCAAACTCAGTATATTTGTAAAAAAAAAAATACATAACCTTTGCCCTACTGGAGCCTAATGCTTATGTGTTATAATTGGACTGTAAGCTATAGATTTACCTTGGTAGACAGAAAAAGTTAAGTACAATTGCTGAAACTTACATTGGGAAGTTCCCAGATCAAAACTTACATTGGGAAGTTCCCAGATTATTTTTCGTTAGCAAATAAATCAAAAGTGTAGGTTTCCTTTAACTCCACAAAACTTGTGTACTATACTTATAAACATGATATACAGTACTGGGATTCTATTTTGAAATAAGAAGGAATAAGTATTACCATAACCAGTGAGCAGAAGTTGTCTAAGGGAGGTGGAAAATGTTTAGTTGTTGAGTTAATAAGGGCCTCTTTCTGCAAGTAATGAATTTCCCAACGTGAGTTGTCAGCTTAGGACTATGTTCTAAAGGTTTTTTTGTATCAGTTTCTGGAATGCTGTAATTCCTTAAAAGTAATAGTATGATTAACAGAAGAGTCTCTGGCCCCAAAAGAGATGAGGTTCACCCCAACAGAGGTACATTTAAAAAATACTTTTTATCACATATTTTTTTTTTTTTTTTTAGAAAATCCATCATTCATAGCCTGAGACTGCAGAAGTCTATATGATTGATGGGTTTGACACAATTTAAACAATTTTGTTCAACCCATGAATCCTGGGTATAATAATTTAAAGTTTTTATAATATACAATGATATCTTTATAACTCAATTTCCACTTCTCAGAACAAACCTTTCAATCGTAAGTTGCCATACTTCTGTGCAGTGAAATGCCAATCACACCAAACGATACTGTTGCAAGTTGAAAGCACCTACTGAGCATGCACAAATCATTACATGACCCCTTGTTTCACTCCTCATTATTTGATACTGCTTCAGGCTCCTCAAATAATGCACTGCTATTCATCCCAGGAATGCTGTTCAGGCTTTATTTCTACTGTGTCATTAGTTTCTTTTATTAATTTCAGTCCACATTTCTGTTGTGGCATAAGTTTTTTTTTTTTTTGTGCTTCCCTTATTTACTTTATTCTCATTTGTGTCAAAACTTTTTGTTGACTTTTGTGGTTAATGTAATTTTTTTTATAGTGTAGCCACTTCTCATCCTCAAAAGAAATACCCTTATGTCCCACTGTCTCTCCTTGAGACAGACCAACTAATATCAAGAATTCTCACACAGCCAGTGTTAGGCTCGAATAGAGCGATTGTTGGTACAGTCATTGAATATACAGTCTAGCCCTGGTATTCGCGGGGGTTAGGGACTACAACCACCCGCAATAAGTGAAAATCCGCGATAGGTTGGTACTATATCCCCCCTAAAAACACGCATAACTGCCTATTTTAGTAGTTCAAACACCAAATATTCCTTAAACTAAAACACTTACAACTGCCTATTTTAATAGTTCACTGTTTATTTTAATAGTTCAAACACCAAATATACCTAAAACTATCCTTCTAAAACACTTTATTATCATTCCAGAGTCATCTTACAACATTACCCGTAAAAATACATGGCTTACAGCTACATGTGAAAACTAATCAAGTTACCCCTATATTCAGGCACAGCCATTTTCTCTCATACAGTTTTAGTTTTGGTTTCATATTTTTATGTTTATGATACAGTAATTTACATTTCATTGAGAGAGAGAGAGAGATTTAGAGAGATTTCAGAGAGAGAGAGAGAGCAAAAATACAACTCATATACTGGTGACAGTATGTACACAAGGCATCAGAGGTACAAGCTGCTGTGTGATTGGCTACTTCCAACCCTTCCAGCCAATAGCATGTCATGCTACAAGCTAATCAGCATTGATAAAAGCTGGTACTTTGTTGTGTGATTGGCTGCTTCCAACCCTTCTAGCCAATAGCGTGTCATCATATGGAGAGAGAGAGCTGATATTATGTTTACTTTGGTAAAAACAATTAAAAATGCCAGGACAATTGTTTTTTATACATATGATAATGATAGATCAGTATAGTAATACAGCATAAATGGATTCTGTAAGTGAAATAACATTTTATTGATATTTTGCTGTGTTTTTCATTAAAGGATATGCATACTGAAAGGGAAAGAGAGAGAGAGAGAGAGAGAGAGAGAGGGAGAGGTTGAACTGAGGTATGTTTACTTTGGTAAACTGTTTTGTGATTTTGAGGGATTTTACTTAACATTTTATTGATATTTTGCTGTGTTTATATTAATATTAATATTTCAAAATTGGTAAATCGTTTTTTATCATAAAAAATGTATTTAGTCATGGAAATAAAATGAAAATACAGTAATTAGTGAATATTGATCTATGCAAAAATCTGCAAATTAGTGAAATTTCTGCAATATATTTGAAGATATGTTCCACAGAAAAACCCATGACTAACTGAACCCACGAATGCTGAACCATGATCTAGCAAGGGTCCACTGTAGTAAACACCCCGTATTCACAGGGGATGCATTCCAGACCCACGCATAAATAGTTAAATTCCGCGAACACTTGCTACTCCCCCTCTAAAAATGCTTATAACTGTTTGTCTTGAAAGTTCAAATACAAATTTATACTTAAAGTATCAAACTACATCAAATATACCTTAAATTATTATCTTATTACTGTATTAAGCTTTGAAATTATATTATTAATATATAATTTCAAAGTCATCTTAAACATTGGTACCCTTAAAAATGTATACATACCTATTTCAAAGCCGTCCAGCCAAAGCAGAGAGAGAGTTACCACTTCGACTTACATTCAGCAAGGCTGGTTGGGGCAAAAGAAGGAAAGAAAGAAAGAGAGAGAGAGAGAGAATTTATTTCTTCAATCTCTCTGACAACAACAAAATTTGTTTGTTTTTTGTCCTTCAGAGATGTAATACCTTTACTACACATTTTTAGAGCACTATGAACACACACACACACACACACAAACAGCATCTTTCTCTGAGAGAGAGAGAGAGGAGAATAACTCCTTACATATCAAAAGATTGAAATACTTGAGCTTCTGAGGGCAACACTCTTTCCCCTCTGGCCAATATGCCAAACTGTCAAGTAAATTGACATTTACCCTCCCCTGTCTTTTCTCAAGCCGCGGATAAAAAAAAGACTGGGAACCACTGTTTGTTTTAAATGTTAAAAAATTTACTACACAAATGCATGGAAAATATTATTATTAATATTATTATTAATATTATTATTATTATTATTATTATTATTATTATTATTATTATTATTATTATTCAATCTTATTAATCTTATTAAATCATTACTTATTAGGTAAATCATTTATTTATCATACAAAAGAAACATACGTACATATTACTTGTCGAAAAAATTCTCCCGTCTAAATAAGAAAGAGAGAGAGAGAGAGAGAGAATTTAATGTTATTTAATCTTAGTAAACTTAACCCAATAACTATTTTCTATGAGAAGCAGCTTTGGTGCCCCCAGCTGTCAGCTAAGAGTGCGGCCAGCAAAAATTTACGCTACCCAGACGGTCAGCAAAAGTAAAAAACACAACATGGCAACTACTCTCCCAGCCATGCTATCTTTTGAGGGCTGGGGGCTACGTTTGCTTTTTTTTCTTTATCAGTTTCTGTATCTTATTCCATATATTTTAACCCATATAAGACTATTAATCTATTTACGGCCATTTCCCCTTCACCACTGTCAAGTGTTTATACGTCTGCTCTTTCCAGCCATGATAATGACAGCGATTTTTCCCTTCGTTATAGGATTATCAGTGTGGCGACATTTGGAAAATAACATTCTCTTAGGACCGACACACGTGCATTGTTTCATGTGTAGAATTTATTTGTTGTATATGAAACTCTTTCTTTTTGATGTTCTAGAATTTTTTATAAATAACAGGTTACAACAATTAGTCATTTGAATTATAGTTGTTACTAATCATCAGATTTTTATTTGACAGGCCATATAATGGTATATATTCGAGCTGTTTCCAAAAGATCTTGCATTTAGTAGTCTGAATAATCCAATCTTTGGGCTAAACCTAGGTTCCTATTACACATTCTGTTCCTCGCTGGGTGAGCGGGTTCCGTTCTCAGCTCCCACACTGTTGGTTGCAAGTTCGAATCTCCGACCGGCCAGTGAAGAACAAGAGGAATTTGTTTCTGGTGATAGAAATTCATTTCTCGCTATAATGTGGTTCGGATTCCACAATAAGCTGTAGGTCCCGATGCTAGGTAACCAATTGGTTCTTAGCCACGTAAAAATAAATCTAATCCTTCGGGCCAGCCCTAGGAGAGCTGTTAATCAGCTCAGTGGTCAGGTTAAACTAAGATATACTTTTTTTTTTGCATCATCCATGATGCATGTCTGTTTTTAAATAAAAAATATTAAATAAAGGTAAACTGTATGGAATTTCTAAGTCATATACATATATATATATATATATATATAAGTATATATATATGAATGTCTTTTCCTGTAATACCACAGTGTAATATGAATATAAAAAGGCCCATAAAACACTATTTAAACGTTGCAACCATATATTTCGGGCACTTGCTTCTGTGCCCCTGTTCACTGGTAGAATATGGACAGATGAAATGTTACAAGGGTATATATACAAAGCATATATAGGTGTGGCATTAAGTCTTCGATGATATGCATGTGACCGTTTCCTAAGAAGGAGGAGAATAACCAATTCCCTAGAGGTTTTTGGCCTCATTAACTCCCGTTTGGCGACGATTCTGGAGGTCGTATTCTTTCGGCCACCTTCTTCAGAAGCGGTATGAGGATTAAAGCGTCGATGTCGTCCGATTTCCAATGTCCTCCTGACAAGTTCATGTTGTTGGTTTGATTGATGATAGCAGATTCCAGCATCTTTCTTTTGTACGCACAACTACTTTTGAAAACCAGCTCTGCCCCCCTCCAGCTTATGGAATGGCCAGTATCTCTGATATGTAGGAAAATCCCCGAACTCTCCGAAGCATATCTTACCGACCTTTTGTGCTCTCTTATTCTTTGCGAGAGTGATCTACCTGTCTCACCTACGTAAATCTCACTACAGTTGCCGCATGGTATCTTGTAAACTCCGGCTTCTTCCCCTTTGTTATTTAAGTATACGTTAATGAGCGAGCTCCCGATAGATTTGGGATAATGGATGTTTGGTCGTATGGTAGCTTTATTTTGTTGTTAAAATCTATTTGTCTGTTGTGAGTGGGACCTTTGCAGTATATTTTATTCGCTTTGTAGATAGCCTTCTCGATAATGTGGGGTGGGTAGAGCAGTTGTGTTAGGTGTTGGCGGATTGTGTTGAATTCTTTGTCTAGGTACCCATTTGAACATATTCTAAGCCCCCTGAGGAATAAGTTGCACCCTACCATGATCTTTACGGAGACATCGTGGTAGCTTAAGAAATGAATATAGGAGACAGCGAAAGTGGGTTTCCTATATACTGTGAAGGCATATCTGTTCTGTTCTCTTATGATCAGTACATCTAGGAACGGCAATTTTCCTTCCTTTTCCCGTTCCGTTTTGAATTTTATGGTCGGAACTAGCGAATTTAGTCTATTAAAAAATTCATTAAAGTCTCCCCAGCTATTGTCCCAGAAAGTAAAAATATCATCCACGTATATAAGCCAGATCATATTATGGGTTTGGTAGACGACAAACGCACTACACGGTCAACATGGCAGAGGTGGGTGGATATCGTCTCCAAACGCAAAACACCTGAGTTCGACGGGTGAGTTGATGGGATATGATATTCACTTATACCTCTCTTGTGGCCGACTGCATTAGTGCGTCCTGTAGTCCTGATTCCTCGTCCGTCGCTGGTTCGACCCCACGGGACGGTGGACTTATTATCAACTAAAAAATTCCCCTTCGGTAACATATATGAAAATATATTATTTCCGAGGTAGAGCGAATTGGATATTAAAGGACGTTTGTAGCTTTCTGATTGTATATGAATCACGGTGATGTGATAAATAGTCATAATATGGCTACGTGCGACAAACGCACTACACGGTCAACATGGCAGAGGTGGGTGGATATCGTCTCCAAACGCAAAACACCTGAGTTCGACGGATGAGTTGATGGGAGATGATATTCACTTATACCTCTCTTGTGGCCGACTGCGTTAGTGCGTCCCTGTAGCCCTGATTCCTCGTCCGTCGCTGGTTCGACCCCACGGGACGGTGGACTTATTATCAACTAAAAATTCCCCTTGGTAACATATATGAAAATATATTATTTCCGAGGTAGAGCGAATTGGATATTAAAGGACGTTTGTAGCTTTCTGATTGTATATGAATCACTGTGATGTGATAAATAGTCATATATATATATATATATATATATATATATATATATATATATATATATATATATATATATATATATATATATATATATATATATATATATATATATAAGCGTTAAGTTACAAACGTCCTTAATATCCAATTCACTCTACCTCGGGAATTTTTTAGTACCACGCGTCACTGTAGTCCTGAGTTCTTGTCTTTCGTGGTTCGAGCCCACGAGACAACGAACTTATTATGAACTAAAAAATTCCCGTTCGGGTAACATATATGAAAATATATTATTTCCGAGGTAGAGTGAATTGGATATTAAAGGACGTTTGTAGCTTAATGCTTGTATATGAATCACGGTGATGTGATAAAAATTCATTCATATATATATATATATATATATATATATATATATATATATATATATATATATATATATATGTATATATATATATATATATATATATATATATATATATATATATACTGTATTACTTCTTTTTCGTTTTTAACGTGCATTTTTTCCCATTATTATATGGGGTAAGCACGATGCCTTCTTTTGAAGGACTTGGACACACACACACACACACACACATATATATATATATATATATATATATATATATATATATATATATATATATATATATATATATATACTGTATTATAAATATATATATTCATATATATACATATATGTACATTAATATATATATATATATATATATATATATATATACATAAATATACATATATGTATATATATATATATATATGTGTATATATATATATATTTATGTATATGTATATACAGTATATACACACATATAATATATATATACATAAATATACATATATATTATATATATATATATATATATATATATATATATGTATATATGAATATATATACACATATATATATACTCATATATTGTTAGAGGCAGAAGGAAACCAGTGGGACACTCCAGTGCTTTATTACACGTCCAATCAGTACAGAGGTGTGACTGCAAGTAAGGTGCAGGCGCGTGGGAAACATTGGCGCCAATTCCGCTCTCCTCCTGACAACATACATCACACACAATCAACCATCCTACATCCCCCCCTAAGATTATGGCATGGCATAATATTAAATAAAAATAATAATAAACAGTATATAAACAAAGAAAACTGTAAAAGGCAAAAGTAATGGTTAACACTGAGTGTCACAACATACAAGGACATGCATGGCAACAATATATAGTACATGCATAAAATAAGTTTGCACAACAGAATTTCTATCCAATTCGGCTTACCTAAAAACAAAAGATAAAATGAGCATGAGGGACAACAAAATGTAACTGTACAAGGTGACGCAAGCACAAGCATGGGTCAGTGCTCAATATCACCCATGACATACTCGCCCATCCATGAGGGTTGCACTGTGCGCCTTTTTGGACGAGGTGGAGTGGGTTCCAGGCGTGGGGGAATGACTGAGGACGTTGGGGCCTGCTGTTTTAACACTTTCAGGTGCTTCCTGTTTCTAAGTGACACCCGACCGCTTCCATCCAGCCTAATGAGATACTGTCGGTGGCCCTTAGACTCCACTACCAACCCAGATCAGTCCCAGGTTTTGGTTACAGGATCCTGCACTCTTACCCTGCAGCCTACAACCAAGGGTAGAAGCTCCCTGGTACCAGTAGGTGGTGGGGTCTCCTCTTGGGGCTCTGCCATTCGTAGCTCCCTCCACTGAATTATCTCATCCCAGTGTCTCTCCACCTTGTAATGCTGTCTGGGTGTTGGCACTCCATCTCTGAGCTGCCTGCCGATAGCGAGCTGTGCTGGGGACTTGTCAAACCCCTTAGGGGGTGTATTGAGGTACTGAAAAATTGCCAGGGATGCCTTGTTGCAATCGAGGCTGCCTCCTTTGCCTATGTTAGACCTGATGATCCTCTTGGCAGTCTTGACTGCTGCTTTGGCCCTTCCGTTAGACTGGGGGTAATGGGCTGATGACAGGCGTACCGTAACCCCCCATTTTCTGAAGAATGATGTGGTCTCTTCACTAATGAGGTTTGTGCCCCCATCTGTTGAGATTAGCTGTGGTGCTCCCCATCTTGTGAAGTATGTCCTCAAAACTGATATAATTCTTAATGACGTGCCATGTGGGAAGTGTGCCACTTCCAGCCACCCGGTGAGCCTGTCTGCATAGGCCATGTACATATGTGTGATTCCCCTTGCAGCAAAATGGGACATCAGCCGAGGCACAAGCACAGTACTGCTGCAGGATGACAAACCCGATCCCATCCCTGCTCCATCCTGTTAGGGCCGCTGTAGGTCGGGATTTGTCATAGTATACCAGCCCATCCTTGGCCAGCTTGCATATGGCCTCCTGTGCTTGGCGGAATCTCTCTTGTATTTTGCTATCCCAGTACACATTCTTGCTTGTAGACTTCTTCAGGAGGTCTCTAAAGGGTTCCATCAGCGGGGCAGTGGCGAAGAAGGGTGCCAACTGCTTGACAAAGCCATACCATGACCTGATGTCAGTGACAGAGGGGTTGTCTGGCATAGGGAGTCTCTGTATGGCAGCTAGACTCTCCTCTGTGGTCCTGTAGGAATCCCATCCCAGCTGGAATCCGACAAAGTTCACTTCTCTTTGGCAGAAACTGAATTTTTCTGGCTTGAGGGTTATGCCCTTTTTGGCACACGTGTCCAAGAAATTATAGGTGTGCCAGAAGGCCTCCTCGACGCTGTTGTCATACAGACGAGTATCGTCCACACATTTGTGTTTTTGGGGGATGTGCTTGATGGCGTCATCAAACCTCTTGGTGTAGGCATCTGAAGCTGAACAGTGTCCCATGGGTGTTCTTCTGTACCGGTAACGCCCCCAGGGTATGATAAAGGTTGTGAGTCTGCGGCTCTCTTCATCTAACTCCACCTGGTGAAAGCCCCAATGCGCATCTGCCACTGTCTTGAAGGAATGTAAAGGCACCCCAGAGATCATGTCAAAAGGAGCACGGGTGTGATGCGTCTCTCTCCTGCAGGAGGCATTAAGGCGTTGAAAGTCCACAGTGCGGCGGGGCTGACCTGACTTCTTTGTAACAATGACCATCCTCGTGCACCATTCTGTTGCTTCACCAGTAGGTACCTCCTCAATGATGCCCTTCTTGATGTCCTGGTCCAACTGCTTCTTCACTTCTGACTCCCAATGCTTCGGCACTGATGCTGGGGTGTGGCATGCATAGGGGGTTGCCTCCGGCAGTAGATGAATATGGTGTGGCTTGCCCTCCATGACTGGGAGGGGCTCCCTCTCTGTATTGAAAGTTGTTGATGAAAAATGGCGCAAGAGCCACTGCTCCAACTTTGGGACGTTCTCCTCCACTGGTGGAAAGGGCATGGATGAGGGCTTAGGCAGGGATGGCCCAATGGGTGTGGGGACCTCATGCTCCAGTGCGAGGCTTGCTGACACTGGTAGGTGGTGGGGAAAGGACTGGGGCACAAGGCCAAGGTCCTTACAAGCAGCCAATGAAAGGAAGAAAGACCTTGCAGACTTGATGAAGTACACTTCTTGGACGGTTGTCCTGGCACCGTACTGAATGCGAAGAGGGGCAGTCCCCATACACTCCAATCAAACATTGGCAACATCACGTAGGCCCCTGCAGTGTTGTGAAAGGGCAGGTCTTTCAATGAGGGTCAACAGCAAGGTGGGGCCTGCAACACACACTTGGGCCCCCGTGTCTACCACAGCCCATACAGGCTTGTGACCCTTAGACCTAGGCCCATGCACTGATGAGGACACTATCACTTGTATAGTAGGCTGGACACTGGGTTGTACCCCGGCAGTGACTGCTCCCAGTGTTACTGACGAAGCAGGGGCATCACTCACCATCTTCTTCTTGCTCCTACAGAACCGTTTCAGGTGGCCAATTTTTTGACAGCCATGACAAACACTATTTCTTGCCGGGCACAAGACCTTCCTTGGCTCATGCTGCACTCCACAGTTCCCACACATAGGAGCATTGATGGAAACTGAGGACCTCTCACCACTCTTCGCCGATTCACACTCAGGGGGGCTGGGGTCTGTCTCCACATCGGCCGCACATGGCTCTTGATGCCATGTGTCATGCTGGGGCATGGAAGCGTCTTTGCAGGCTGCCTCATACGTCGCACACACTGCCCTTAAGGCATCTACGCTACAAATGGAATCACACGACCTATAGAGGTCTCTTTTCAATATCTCATCCCTTAGACCTACCATAAGCCACAATCCATGGCTTTTTGGGAGCACTTTGCAAAATATTCACTAATTGACTCCTCACGTCCTTGCATATACACAAAAAACTCTCCCAATGCACGGCCCAGTTCGAAGCACGCAGAACCATAGCAGCCAAAGCCCCTTCTGGAGACAAATTAGCCCACTGTGCATCACTATACCTGGCATCCAGTGTACGTTGCAACTCTGGGGTGCAGTGAAGCCTAATGTGTTGAACTGCATCCATTGGTTGAAGCTTATATAGCCTAAGCCACTGTGTCATGGACCGTTTCCAAGTCCTGAAGGAGGCTGACGACATTTCCAAAGCACACTTCTCTGTTAGTGGTGGGGCTGGGGGCCTAGAACTGCTCTGTAGACACAAGCCACTCGCCATTGTAGCCAAGCGGTCATTAAGGGCTTGCAACGCATCTCGCCCTTCGGCAACTACATGCTGAAGAGCTGGTGATCTTGGCACCACTCCAACGGGAGTACTGTGGGCACCCCTGGAGGATTGTCGTGCCCTCCTTGTCGTGAAAGACGGTCTCCCTGGTGTAGACATCCTTATCCTTTTACTGCACCCTACTCACTGCGCCATGTTAGAGGCAGAAGGAAACCAGTGGGACACTCCAGTGCTTTATTACACGTCCAATCAGTACAGAGGTGTGACTGCAAGTAAGGTGCAGGCGCGCGGGAAACATTGGCGCCAATTCCGCTCGCCTTTTGACAGCATACATTACACACAATCAACCATCCTACATATATATATATATATATATATGTGTATATATATACACATGTATATGTATGTATATATATATATATATATATATATATATATATATATATATATATATATATATATATATATATAGATAGATAGATAGATAGATAGATAGATAGATAGATAGATAGATAGATAGATAGATTGATAGTAATACCTCAATCTTACACATTTTGAGTTGCACGAATTCACAGCCACCCGACATTTGCAAATCCTTGAGAAACCATGCAGAAGTGTTTGTTTACATTTTTATGTAATTTATAAGTTTTCAAGCTTTTATGTGTAAAATAACATTAGATAATAAAATTAATGATTCTCTCTCTCTTACTGAGATGAGAGAATTTTTATGGTTACACGTGTATTTATTTGTTTTGTATGATAAATAGATGATTTACCTAATAGTAAGTACTAATTTTTAAATAATAATAATAAAAATAATAATAATAATAATAATAATAATAATGTAATTACAAAATTTATACATTTCTATGATAAACTATGTGATATTTTAAACAAACAAATATAATTTCCTGATCTTTTGTGAAACCTTTGAAGAGAGGGGCAAGGCAAAGCTGTCAAATATGTCAATCGTTGCCAACAGCGTGTCAGAGGATCTCTCTCTCTCTCTCTCTCTCTCTCTCTCTCTCTCTCTCTCTCTCTCTCTCTCTCTCTCTCTCTCTCTCTCTCTCTCTCTCTCTCTCTTTTTCCTTTGTAAATCATGAATTTCCATCTTTTGATATCTAACATACAACCTTTATCTCTCTCTCTCTCTCTCTCTCTCTCTCTCTCTCTCTCTCTCTCTCTCTCTCTCTCTCTCTCTCTCTCTCTCATTCGTAGTTAGCGCTCACACATTTTTACAACTTATTATTTCTCTGTATGTCTTTACTTGTACAGCAGATAGATTAAATTGATCTAATTTTACCTGTACTGTCTACCTCTACAAACTGTAAATGCCCTAGTGTGGGAAATATGTTCTAAAACATAGAGACATAAAAAAAAGGAGTTGTATTTGTCCAAATAAAAAACAGTTTGTTCATGAAAAAGCATTTCAGAACAAAGAGAAAGAGACATAGAATAAATAAGTTCTTAAAAACGAGGCTGAGAAGACTTCTAAAAATAGGGAGGAGAGATAAATTTTTTCCAACTTTATTTTCATATCAACCATTTATGTCTTTTATTAAAGGTAATGTATTAAGCTAACTTTTAAATGAAATTACAGTAACTTTAATTTCATTTAAAAGTTAGTTTAATACTTTGGGAGCATGATTAGGGTCATATTTAGTGATTAAGCTCTAGAAATAAGCATTTATTAGCATTTTTAGAGACCGTGCCAAACTTAAGTGAAAATTCCCCTTGCGTGAGGGGGGTTCTGGAACCCAACCTCAGGTGAGTTTGGGGTATGACTATGTATATACGAGTATATGAGGTGCCCAGCGGAACAAGGGCGCCAGCGCTGTTTTTTCCAATATGAGAAAAATGCATTTAAAGTTTTCAAGCATCAATATCTTTGAAACCAACCATACGATTTTAATCTAGTTTTCGTCATTTTAAAGGAAATTTATCTTTGTACCATATATCCCAAAATTATGCCATTATTATATGTTATGCTTAAGCTATAGTATAAAATTTAAGGTAAAGTAGCGTGCACCAGCTTACTATTTTACTTGATAATAACGATTTTGCGGTTGATTTTACTTTCTTTGGCCCTTCCTTAATTATTTACATTATAACACTTAAAAATAAAAGTCATGGTAAACACACACACACACAAAATAAATAAATAAAAAATAAGAAAGCTCAATACAAAAAAAAGTTAAATAGCAATAAAAAATATTGATTGTAATTCCTGAAATTTAATCAATAATATGATTTTAAATTTTTTAGATGAATGATAAATAAAAAATAAAATTCCTTGAAATTATTGAAAATAATACCATAAACATTAGCACACGTGAAATTCATGTCCAGGGCATCAATGTTAGCATCTCTGACCAGGACCTCTTCTTCTTCTTCAGGCGTATCATTAAGCCTTCCGCCTTCTTGAGTGTCAAAGTCCCTGAAGTACTGGGTACTCTCAAGTGGGGCATCGCAAAGTACCAGATCCTAGAAAAAAATTAAATATAAGTAAATAGCAATGAAAAAAGTGGATTGTAATCCTATTTTAAAACCATTAATCAGTGCATAAATCTGATTTTATTGTATTTTTACACAAGATGATGATAAACAAATATAAGAAAAATAATGGAAAAAAAATGTCAAAAACTTTAACATGCAAAAATACTGTGCAGGAAATACTGCAGTATAAAAAAAACATGCCTGCTACAAAGTGTAAGAGAGAGAGAGAGAGAGCATTTCATTACTCACCAACTTTGTGGGCTAGTTTCCGCTTTAAAAGCTATGAAGAGTGTTTAACACTCATTAGTAATCTAAGAGAGTGTCCAGGGCATCAACGTCAGCATCTCTGACCAGGACCTCTTCTTCTTCAGGGGTATCATGAAGCCTTTCTCCTTCTTGATTGTCAATAATGTCCCTGAAGTACTGGGCATTCTCAAGTGGGGGCAACATAAAGTACCAGATCCTAGAAAAAATAAAATATAAGTCAATAACAATAAAAGAAGTTGATTGTATTCTTATTTTAAAACCATTAATCAGTACATAAATGTGATTTTATTATTATTTATAAAAAAAAATATAAAAATAAAAACATAAACAAGCATTGACTCACCTTGATATCTTGTAACTTCTCTTTTGATAGAGGTATGGGGGAGGTGTACCTAGGAGGCAGAGTTACCTCAGACAAGTTAAAGGCCTTGTGTGAGTACTTCCCTCTGCCTTTCATGAGCTGGACTTGATGGTTGTCAGAAGTGTCTGCTATATCATAGCTATTTTTGATGGCATACCCTTCCCCATACCTGAAGTCATGCACAGTGACCCTGGCATCTTGCACGGTGGTAGTTTTAGATGTGCGTTTTGTGATGGATGACTTACATCTAAAACTACCACCTTGCAGTAGTTGAGGAAGTCATTTTGTGTCATTTTGACAACTGGAAATCCTTTCTTGATAGCATTCCTAATGAGTTCCATGTATTCATATTTGCTGCTTATCGTGGATTCCCTCCTGTATTACCAAAATGACGATCACAAGGCATTTAAGAGTGCCCAGTGTAATGGACACTTCTCCACTACACTATAAATACGTTAAATTCCTAATTAATGTATTCACAGACAAGACACGAAGTCCACAATGGGTGGAATCGTACCACTAATTAAAGTGTGTGCAAGACCAATTCAAGGGGCAAAATAAACACTGCTAAAAATTATTAAATCTAATACATAGGTTGCAGACAGATGTAACACCTGAACCTCAAAATTACAAAAATTAAATGAAAACCAAACACCCTTAACTAATAATCACACTTACACAATTAAAGATAGACCACAACACACTTATACCAAAAAAGGGAGGGGGTCCAGAAAGGAGGAGAAAAATCAAAAGCCAGAATACCCTACCAAGATACACACTAAATTTAATATACTAATAATTCCTCTGTGGTTCATTAATTCCTCCCAAATGTTAGAGGAGAATCTCCTGGTGGTGGGGTATCACAGGGTCCACTCGGGCAGATGTGGGTAGAAGACAAATAATGGGTCCACCAAATATGTCAACAGTGGACTAGAGGCCGTGGTCACACAATAATCAGCAATAAGTAAATAATTTACCATGGTCAAGAGAGGTCCCACCGACAGTAATACTGGATCAGTGGTGCTGAATAATAACGGGCAGATAAATCCTTGCAACTGCAGGGCGAGGTGGATCCAAAAATAATTATGCTGCCACAACCAACATGCAGGTAACAATAAAAAATCAGCAGCAAAATAGGTCAGTTCAGCACTCCTGATGAAGATCCAGAAACAGACTGCCTGACTCTCCAACAGGAGCTTCCACCAAGCCCTCTGCCACACGGGGAGAGTGAGAGGGGGCCATACACACACCCACAGACCATGTAAAGAAAAATAGTTGTTACATAATATGCTTAACAAGCGAACCACCGGTGAGGAGGAAAAACAAGCTAATTCTGAGTACCTGAATACATTTTGACAAATTTAAAATATAAACAATTTAAGTAATTATCTAAATTAAACAAATAGCAGCATACTGGCACCAGACACCAAGAAGTAATGTTCAATTCTGGCAAACCTCTTACTGTCCATTACCTTAGACACCTGAGGATCACGTTCTTATTCTTATTTTGTCCAGCACAGTTATCAGAAAAAAGAAAAACCTTTGCCTGATTGTCATCATGATTAGCCTCAATGTAATGGTTAACACAACTCATTATCTCACATGATCCTCGACGTGCTGTAACCTCATCCCACATGTACATGGTCAGTTTCTGAGTTTTCACGTTAAAAACACAAAAGTTGTATGTCCACAGTTTTTTTTATAAAAAGCAACACTAGTATTCAGCTTGGGTGTCGGCAATGTTTGTTGCAGATCGAAACATAATGCCATAAAATCATCACTGTCTGAAGTGCTAAAGCTATCAAGTGCAGCTCTAGCTTGTGTTGCAAGCACTTTATGTGCATCCAACTCACGTTGCATTTCATCTAGTTGAGCCTGTTCACAACCCATTTGTTTATATTTTGAAATATTTGCTGACAATAAATCACAGGTGTTGCATGTATCAACAACTGGAGGCATGAAACCAATATTAAATTCAGTCCTAAACACATTACTATAATAATTAATTAAGAGACAGTATCCACATTTGGTTGCTCATCTGCAATAAGCTTCACTTACATATCATACAACTTCACAACACTAAGATTCGGTTCCATGTACACACGGTTACAAGATTTTGCACGAGAATAATGGGATATCGTGGTTGGCAGCTTCTTAATGTGTTCACGCACAAGGTCTGCTTTTTCTCCACAAAATTTTGATACCCTTGCGTTTGTTCCCCGCTTGTCAGCCACTGTTGTTTTCCCCACTGTCATTTTCTTTAAAACAACATGTACCCTCTTATCCCCTATTCCAAAAATAGACATTAAGCTTTTTTGCACACATTGTAATGCTTATCTCCATACATCACACAATACAAAATTGTTTGTGTACGCGAACTTTCCACTGCGGGTTTCCTTCGACATTTTATTGGCACTGAAACCATTTATTTCTGCAAATATGATGTCTAGGCATTGTAGTTTCCCGTGTCCCAATAATCTCTAAACAATGCCAATATCACAGGCATAGTAACTTTCTGAAAACACCTGTCAGCACAAGCAGGTCCAATTTTACGGGGTTCTACTTCTTTAAGAGTCTTTTGGCTAGTATAAACCAAGTGAAGAACCAGGCTCATCAATATCTTCACTTGTATCGCTATTGATAACTTCACCTTCAGTAATATCGATCTTTTGGTGATCGCTGTTATTAACATTATCAGCCATGGTAAATAAACCATTTAATTGCTACGAAAGTACTCGTAAGAAGTGAAAAAATATCAGAGCATCTGATAACAGAAGAGCATGTGATAACAGAAAGGATGGGACGGCATCTCTTTGTTCCGTCATATAAGATAGAGCAACGTCAAGCCAATAGAAACGTGAACCCAGTCTGTACGCGTTTTCATTGGACGCTGAGACCAAGCAGGAGGGAGATGGAGAGAGACAGCAATGCTCACTCCCCCATACCTCCTGCTCTCACCACCCCAGGTTTAAAGGGACAGTGGAGAAGCGCCCTTGTGCAAGTGAGTCTGTTGGCAGAAATTTCTACATCCGGTAAGGGTGAATAAGTACTTGTGTTCAGTGGCATATTAATATTTCAAGCCTAAGGTCACATACGATGTATATATATATATATATATATATATATATATATATATATATATATATATATATATATATATATATATATATATATATATATACAGTAATACTTCGATCTTACACGATTCAAGTTGCGCGAATTCACACACACACAAACTTTTCACTGGAACCTAACTAATGGGCATATGCGATTTTTTCACAGACACACGAAATTCTCGAGAAACCCTGCAGAAGTGGGTGTTTAATTTTTGAAGTAACTTACAAGTTTTCATACTTTTGTTTAAATCTGTATGAAAAATGCATTTAATTCTTTTATGTGTAAAATCTGTATGAAAAATGCATTTCATGCTTTTATGTGTAAAATCTGTATGAAAAATGCATTTCATTCTTTTATGTGTAAAATCTGGATGAAAAATGTATTTCATGGTTTAATGTGTAAAATCTCTATGAAAATGCATTTCATGCTTTCATGTGTAAAATCTGTATCGAAAATGTATTATTTTTATTTTTGTACATGCATAAATATGATGCAAAGGTAATTTCAGCACATTCACTTAGTGTACTTTTACAAGATGTGATACCCATTTGCAAAGTTACTGCACTTTTCAAAGATGATACCCCCGCAGAAAATGCTTGTTTAATGTTTGAAGTACATATATAAGTTTTCATGCTTTTAACTGTAAAATCGATATGGAAAATTTATATTTATATTTCTGTACATAAATATCATACAAGTATTATGTCCATTTGCAAGTCTTTGTCACAAGGACTTTACATGACCTTGAGATGAGGTTGTTCAGTCGCGCTCATTTGATAAAATGAATTCTTTAATGTAATATCGAGATGTAACTAAGAGTTGTATAAGTGTCATTATTTGAAAATTACTCTGTTCACCTCGGAAAAAAGTGCTGGTGCAATCTGTATGTGCATGTAATTACAGCACGTTCAGTTGGTGTACTTTTACAAGATGTGATACCCTTAGTTACTGCATTTTTCAAAGATGATACCACTGTAGAAAGTGTTTAATTTTTAAGTTTTCGTGTTTTTAGGTGTAAAATCAGAATGGAAAATTTGTATTTATATATTTGCGCATAAATACGATACAAAAGCAGTACAGTTACTTTATTACAGTATCTCTCTCTCTCTCTCTCTCTCTCTCTCTCTCTCTCTCTCTCTCTCTCTCTCTCTCTCTCTCTCTCTCTCTCTCGTAGTTAGCGCTCAAACATACTTTTACAACTTATTATTTCTCTGTACGCCATTACCTGTACAGTATATAATTTTAAATTGATTGAATTTTACCTGTACTGTACTACCTTCTACGAACATTATGTACATGTTTTCGATATTTTATGGAATTGTACTTTTGTTGACTGACACATGACGTTTTGCCTAGTGACGCAAAGAAAACGGCTTTTACTCTAAGTGACAAAGAAAACGGCATCCCATGAATTAGGGGTAACATTAGTATACGTACTCACCTACTGTGAATGCGCGATTTTGAAACTGTGCAGTACTCAATTTTTATGTCAATCATTTACTGTATTCCTTTTTTAAGGGTAATAAGCTGAATTTTTAATAAAATTACACTAACTTTAGTTCATTTAAAAGTTAGCTTAATACTTTGGGAGCATGATTAGGGTCATATTTAGTACTTAAACTCTGGAAATAAACATTTATTAGCATTTTTAAAGACCATGCCAAACTTACGCAAAACTTCACCTTGCACGAGGGGCTCTGGAACCTAACCTTGCGTAATTTCGAGGTATGACTATATACATACATTATATATATATATATATATATATATATATATATATATATATATATATATATATATGTATATATATATATATATATATATATATATATATATATATACTGTATATAATATATATATATATATATAAATATATATATATATATATATATATATATATATATATATATATATATATATACATATATATATATATATATATATATATATATATATATATATATATATATATATATATATATATATATATATACTATATATAATATATATATATATATATATATATATATATATATATATATATATATATATACTGTATATAATATATATATATATATATATATATATATATATATATATATATATATATATATATATATATATATATATATATATATATATATATTTATTTACTATATAGGCAGTTCCCAGTTATCAGTGGGTTCCATTCCTGAAAGCATAACAATAACCGAAAACCGCTGATAATAAAAAATCACCGATAATATTGCTGATCCCCGGTTATTGGTGCTTCCGATAAGTGGGGATCAGTGCCGATAACTGGGGACTGGCACTGATAACTGAAGATCGGCGCATATTGGTGCTGAAAATCCAGTTATCGTTGTCACTAGACAAGCTCCGTAAAAGCAGATTGCCCAACTGGGAACTGCGTGTTTTATATGTTTATATATATATATATATATATATATATATATATATATATATATATATATATATATATATATACATATATATACATATATATACAGTATATATATATATATATATATATATATATATATATATATATACATATATTATTATATATATATATATATATATATATATATATATATATATACACATATTTATCCATATTTATATGCATATGCATACATATAGATATACATATATATATGTGTGTATATGTGTATATATGTATATGTATATATATACACATATATATGCATATATGCATATATATGTATATATGGATATATATATGTATATATATTTATTGGTATGTATATATGTATATATTTATGCATATATAGATATGTATGTATGTATATATATGTGTATATATATGACAATGAAATATTTTCTGTTAAAACAGAACCACATGAGAAGGTCCACGTACACAGTGACCAAACACAAGGCTAAAAGGTGAAAAATATAAAGACTGACTCGGTACCGAACAAAAAGCGAACAGTAAATATGGTAATTCCTTATCCCATTCAGAATCATTAACCAAACAATACTTCTTTATCATAGATTTCAGGGTTTGATGAAATCTTTCTAGAACTCCCTGACTTTCTAGATGGTACGGAGAAGTAGTTACATGTTTAATATTTAACTCTGTCATTTACCTCTGAAATACCTACTATACCTACTAAAAAAATTAGAACCACAATCTGGTTGAATTATTTTAGGCATCCCAAACCTGGTGAAAAGGTCAGTTAGTATATCAACAATTTTAACACTTTATCGCCTGTAGTGGTATTACCTTGGGATATTGAGACGTCTTACCCATTATAGTTAGGATATATTCATTCCCACTATGAGTCTTCGGTAATGGCCCAACGACATCAAAAATTACCTCTTTAAAAGGTTCAGAGACAACAGGAATAGGACATAGAGGTGCTTTTGATACTGGCTGATTTGGCTTTCCGACCTTCTGACGTATATCACAACTATTAACAAATTTCTTCACATCTGCCTTCAACTTTGGCCATTAATAATTCATAAGCAACTTACCAGCAGTCGTATGAATGCCAAAATGACCAGCCAAGCCATTTTCATGGGCTAAAGCCATTAGCTCATTCCTGTAAACGAAAGGTATCATAATCTGTCGTAAAACCCCACAATCATCATTATTAGCCTCCAGAGGTCTACTTACCATATATAAAATATTCCTGATTATCTGAAATTTGGGAACAGTCAAATCAGATACTTCACCAGATTCTATAGTTCCTCATTGGACGGGTGGGTACCGTTCTCAGCATGCACTCTGCTGGCCCCGCGTTCGATTCTCCGACCAGCCAATGAAGAATTAGAGGAATTTATTTCTAGTGATAAAAATGTATTTCTCACTATAATGTGGTTCGGATTCCACAGTAAGCTGTAGGTCCCGTTGCTAGGTAACCAGCCCTTGAAGAGCTGTTAATCAGCTCAGTGGTCTGGTTAAACTAAAGTATACTTAACCAGATTATATAGGAAGAGCCTGAAAATCCTTTTTCTGAGGCTTAATAAGCTCAACAACAGTCCAATTAGGTTCATCCTTCAAAGTATTAACATCTACAACTGCATTATCACTACGATCTAAACTACTGAAATGTACATCAATTGTTGACTCAGCAGCATCAACAATTCTAGACCTAGAACGAGCGACTTCAGCCACTTCATCGTCAGGATTTATTAATATTGGCCAAGTCATATTCTCAGGGCAACATGATTCCCTAAAACTACATCCAAATCCATACCAGGAAATTTTTAAATGATAGCCAATTTTAAATTCCCTGAAAGGGAAGGACATGTTAAATAAACTCTCCACAGGATAAGACATAACTGTGTCCAGAAAACCACTCAGCAATACGAATTCCGTATTCATGCAGACAAAATTATTAGACAATGCTCCTGAAGAATCAGAGATTAAGCAGCACCTATGTCATGCAAAATTTGCACACTCCTTTTCTCACCTGAATTACTCGACGAGACTACCAGAGGACACACTTTTGAAAAGGCTCTAAGGATTTCCTGCTGCTTAGTCATTGGTCATTGGTTCTTGTTGGAACCAAATCTCTCTTTCCTTTCTACACTCATTACCGGTCTTCCTTTATCCTTTTGAGATTTCTCAAAGGCAAAACACATACTTCTGACGTGTCCCTTCTTATTGCAAAAGAAGCACGTCATTGCCTTTAACTTATCAGGGTTATATGAATTCAACCCCAGTTACCACTGTTAGGAAAAACATGAGAATTATTATAATAATTGACACTACTACTTTGCACCTTATTATTACTGTTATTATTATTGTGATTATTACTCCTGCCTACTCTCACCCAACTGGCTTTCTCATTCCCAGATACCTCTCTTAACACATTTTTATGGAATAACAATATTCATCACTAGCGATGGCTACCTCCTGAAGGTTGTCAAGTTTTAATTCTTCGAGGTGCACCTTCAACTTATCAGGCATGCATCTCTTAAACTCCTCCACCTGTCAAAATCGTTCACCACCTTCGACTTAAGCCAGTCGCCAGCATAGTGCTCTTTTCGCCTGGCAAACTTCACAAAGGTTTGTTCCCTGATTTTTTGCAAATTCCTGAAGCTTTGCCTATATGCTTCAGGAACGAGCTCATACGCCTTTAACACGATAGCTTTCACACTATCATAATCTGATGATCCCCCTCGATTTGGGACCACCGTGACGTGGTGAGGGGGCTCTTGAACCCCAGGAATCTGTTCCTGGGTTTGAGTCCAAGAGTCCCATATACCATTATATATTTCTCTGAATTAATTTTTGTGGAATTTTCTGCTTTTGCTAAAATTTATTGGACCTGATAAATAGGAAAAGATATCATAACTAGGATTGGTTTATATCCGAAGCTGAATAGTGGGAACTGTGGTAAGACCATTAACTGCCCGATAATGTTCGGACCTGAGAGATATCAGGCAGAACTATTCTTTAGGGCTGGACCACAGATTCCAGGGGGTGTCTGGTTCTGGGGATAGGACTCTTGGCATTCTATCGGGTTTGCCCATAACATGATTAGAGTGGGGGTGACAGTATTCTCGTAATACGTTCAGTCCTAGCAAGCGGGGGTAGGGTAGGGACGCGGACAATTGGGAGTCAGTTCTCACTTGTGCCATTGGTGGAAGAATAAACCCCATGAATGGCTGATGATGTCTTTTTAAGGTTTTCAGGTTTGTTATTATTATTTTTTTTTACCCCTCTCAAATCTTTGTGTAGCATTTATAAGGATTCGAGTATCCCTGGACCCTCTCTGATGGTGCTGTTCTGCCACAGATGACGGTCTCTGCACCCACCTTGGAGATTGAAATTTCTCCAAATGTTGATGACTTCTCCAAAAATAAATTGACAAAAAGCAGTAATAACAAATATCCTGATCCCCCTCCTGACTTCCCCTCCCATGGACCCTCTAGCCATGCTTCATTGATGACGATTTCAAGCAAGGACATGGACTTCTCTAAGAAATCTTCATCCAACATTAAATCCTCAACACAGCCAGGTTGTGTGAAAAATTTGAGAATGCCCCATATCGAAGACTTACCAGTCAGTTGTGATTATGAAATGATCTCGGCAGCTCCAAAATCATTTCAAACTGTTGTAGATCAGGATGAACTTTTGATATTGAATCTAAATGGGAAGCTTGCGTTACCTTTAGTAGCCATGATGAGGCTCTAAAAGCTGGTAGTATGATAAGTGCCATACAAATAGGTCAAGCTACAGTACGAGGAGCCTTAACAGACAAAGTTCCCAGAGACATGGCCATTTATGTGCCATCTAAATGGGTTCAGATAAACCAGAGAGAAATCAGAATGCAGAAGTAAGGACTCCTAAACCTCCTGTGTGGCTGGTAGCTTTAGCCAGGGAGGAAAATTATAACTACTATAAATTTTGCAGGTTTCTCCAGAAAAAGGTGGGAGGAATAAAGAGCGGTGATATTTCTCGTTTTGCGAACAACACCGTTCTTATTCATGCCAAATCCACAACCCAAGCTTATATGCTAACCTTGTTGGACATAAAAAATGATGAAATGATTACGGAGATCAAGCCCCACTTAAGCTTTAGTTATGAGAGAGGAGTACTATTTGATATGACACGACAGAAGAAGAAATTCTAGAAATGAGTTCTACTTCGGTTTGGAGAGTGAAAAAGGGATCTATTGCCAACATGATCATATTAACCTTTGTAGACTCCGAAGTACCTTCTCATGTCGTATTTGAAAATGAAAGGGTATGAGTAGTACGTCCTTTCCAGCAAAGACCAATACAGTGCTATCATTTCTTTAAGTTTGGCCACCCGTCAAAAAGCTGCGAAAATGCTAAAATTTGTATAAATTGCTCTGGTGTCAATCATGATGATGAATGTATTAGAAAAGCAAAATGTGTTAATTGTCAAATGGAACATAAATCCAATAACAAAAACTGTGAAATTTACAAATTTGAACTGTCTGCACTAAATAAAACCAATGCAGAGCATATAAGTATCGGTTTTGCAAAAAGACAATTAGGACAACAATCTAGGAACTATGCTGAGCCACTGCCCCTATCTACTACTAGGGGTACAGGGGCAGCACCTCTAATTTAGCAGGTGCATCAACCCCTGTGGCAGTGTCCCAGCCATCTGGGTCAGGTGCTCAGCTTGTTGAGGCTAGAGCACAAGCCTCCAAGGAGGATAAGATGGCACTTAACCCAACCACCTTGGAATTGTCTCAGGCAGAGTCTCTGCCTGATTTAATGGAGACCGAGGAGCAAAAGCACCAAAAGAGGAGACGTTCCCCCCCATCCTCTCCTCCCTCAAATCCAGTTAAACATGCATCACTTAGTAATAGATACGAAGTACTAAGCTCGATGCAAGAACCACCTCTAATGTAGCAGGTGCATCAACCCCTGTGGTAGTGGCCCAGCCATCTGGGTCAGGTGCTCAGCCTTTTGAGGCTAGAGCACAAGCCTCCAAGGAGGATAAGATGGCACTTAACCCAACCACCTTGGAATTGTCTCAGGCAGAGTCTCGGCCTGATTAAATGGAGACTGAGGAGCAAAAGCACCAAAAGAGGAGACGTTCCCCCTCATCCTCTCCTCCCTCAAATCCCGTTAAACATGCATCACTTAGTAATAGATATGAAGTACTAAGCTCGATGCAAGAACCCCAGCCTGAATTTAAACAAATTGACAAGAAAGGGAAACAAAAGACACCAGTAAATCAACAGATAACAAACCAAACCTGTTAAGACCTGTCCTTTCCAAATCATCTCTTGATAATACTCATAAACAAAAGAAAGTAAATAAGAAGGCTCCATCCAAAGGACCCTCCACCAAGCCCAAAAAATAGTTTTCACGTCAATACTACAAAGGAACTACAGAGGTCTTAGGGCTTGAAGTGAAGAGCTGAAGGTACTACTCCATGACCATAGTCCAAGTATTGTGTGTCTCCAGGAAACTAAGCTGGGAAACACACAATATAATCCTGGGTTAAATTACAGCATATATAATCCTCCACCACCAATCGGAGATAGAGCTAAGGGAGGTGCAACAATTATTGCTCATAAGTTGTTGCAACACTCCTTGCTATCAATTAATGGTCATCTCCAAGCTGTAGCAGTAACTTCATTATAGACAAGCAAATTACAGTTTTCTCCATCTATCTTCCTCCTGATTTGGATTTCACTTATAATGATATTTATTTACTGATCAATCAGCTTCCTACTCCTTTCCTCCTCCTTGGTGATTTTAATGCTCACAACCCCATATGGGGTGGGAACACGACAGATGCCAAGGGTAGGATGTTGGAGGGTATTATGGATGGTCATAATATCACTATACCTAATAATGGAGCCATGACGTACCATAACATATACTCCAATACTTATTCAGCTATCGATATGAGCTTTTGCTCATCTAGCGCTTACATTGATTATGAATGGTCAGTAAATGAATATCCAAATGGGAGTGACCACTTCCCAATATAAAACCAGGTAAGAATCAGCCATCTGAGTCATCTCCCAAATGGAAGGTAGATGAAGCAGACTGAAAGAAATATAGTGAGTCTGTTCTCATGGACAAGAATGTAAAATCATTTCCATCCATCTCAGAGGCATATAATTACTTTAATGACACCACCATCAACAGTGCACTTGCCTCTGTTCCAACAACAAAAGGGAAGCCCTCTAGACCAGCAGTTCCTTGGTGGAACACAACTTGCAGTAGTATGAGAAAGATCGCTAGAAAATGCTACAAAAAGTATAAGAGGAGTGGAACTGCCCAAGCCAAAGTTATTTTCCCACGTGCTGTGGCCAAGCAAAATAGATATTTTAAAAAAGCAAAAAGAGAGTCATGGATGTACTACATTAATGGCATTAGCTCAAAAACACCATCTAAAATGATTTGGAAGAAAATTAAAAAACCAAATGGCAAGTTTATCCCTGAACCTCTGCCAACTCTTAAGATAAATGGTGACCTAATCACCCAACCAGAGAGGGTCAAAGAAAAATTAGGAGAACATTTCTTGAGAATGTCGAGTCGTGAGAACTATTCTCTAGAATTCCAAGACCTTAGAAATGCCCAGATTTCTCTTAAGTGAAAATAATTTGAACCATATAATGCAAAGTTTACATTGCAGGAACTCAAAGATACCTTGCAGAATATCAAACCATCAGCCCCTGGTGAAGATAAAATACTTTATATGAAATGCTGAAACATGTCCCAGAAAAGGCAAAGAAATTTCTTTTAGATATAATAAATGAAATCTGGGAAACTGGTATTATTCCTGAGAGCTGGAAATTATCATTAATCCTCCCTATGAAGAAATCAAACAAGGATCCTGCTTTACCCAGCAGCCACAGACCAATAGCTCTCACCAGTTGTGTTTGTAAGCTGATGGAAAAGATGATTAACACCAGACTTGTATGGCACTTGGAAACAAATAAATTGCTGTTTCCATTCCAGTTTGGCTGTAGGAAAACTAGGTCTACTTTAGATCCCTTGTTCAGGCTCTCAAACCAAATACAACAAGGTTTTGCTAAACAGAGCCAAACAATAGGAGTTTTTTTGATTTGGAAAAGGCATATGACACCACATGGCGTTATGGTATTATAAAAAAGGTTGTATAAGGTGGGCATTAAAGGAAAAATGATCAGATTTATAAATTCATTTTTATCAGAAAGATATATAAAGGTAAGAGTTGGGAACCATGAATCACGACCTTGCTTACAAGAGGAGGGATTTCCTCAGGGTAGTGTCCTTAGTGTCACCCTCTTTGATATTGCCATTAATGGAGTATTAGAAAAGATATCATCACCAGTAAAAGGCTCTTTATTTGTAGATGATTTGGCTCTGTACTGCACAGGATATGATGCAGTATCTACTAGCAGGTTCATGCACAGAGCCATCGATAAAGTAAGCAAGTGGGCTAATGAGCAAGGATTTCGATTTTCCAAATCTAAAACTGTCGCTGTTCGGTTCTGCAGACGCCAAACTAAGGAAACCATTCCAATTCTTACCTTAAATGGAATTATTTTACCTTACTCTACTGAATTAAAATTTTTAGGAATGGTCTTTGATGAAAAGCTCACTTGGAATAATCATATTGACCAGTTAAAAGTGAAAGTGAAGAGATCACTAAATATTTTAAAAGTAGTATCTAATTTTGATTAGGGTGCTGATAAGAAATCGTTGTTAAGGCTTTACAATGCAATATGTTTATCGAATGTAGACTATGGCTGCCAAGTATACTCATCTTCAAAGAATAAACTTAAGGAATTGGACGCTGTGCACAATATGGGGCTAAGGATCTGTACTGGAGCTTTTAGAACTTCACCCATTGAAAGTATTTATGTAGACTCCCATCAGCTACCACTGGACTTAAGGAGGCACGAGGTAGGTCTGAGACACGCCATGCAGCTGAAAAGCTCAAGGGAGAATCCTTTTTGAGATCTTAAAACAGTGTGACTCAAGTCTTTTTGGATCTAGATCTTCAATACCATTTCAAATCAGAACTGGAGGATGAAAGCATAAGAATGCAGAAGATCCTACAAGTTAACGTCCTGCTATCCCTCCATAGTTTATTCCAGCAATAGATGTCTGCATTAAAGGGACAAAGAAGAAAGATCGTCCGGAAGAGGCATATAAATGACAGGAAAATTTATACTGACGGATTAAAATCGGAAGATGGAGTGGGATGTGCAGTGGTGTGTGAGGGGGAATCATATATAAAAAAGTTATCAGACTCCTCATCCATATTCACTGCTGAAGCAATGGCCATAGTTGATACTTTACATCTTGCACCTGATAAATTTAAATCCATAGTAAGATATAGTGACTCAAGGAGTGTTTTAGAAGCCCTAAAGAAATTTAACCCATCCCTTAATTCAAAAGGCTCAGGAATGGCTTTTTTATCTTTCTATTTGCCACAAATCAGTAGTTTTGTTGGATTCCTGGGCACACTGGTCTAGAAGGGAATGAACTGGCTGATAGTAAAGCAAAGGATGCTGCAAGATGTGATTTCTTAACTAATAAGTTGCCACATTTGGATATGCGTCCAGTTATCAGACGATACATTCGTACGAAATGGCAGTAGAGATGGACTTCCCCCATTTTATCCACAAATAGGAAGTAGAGAAACGTTAGAAAAAGTATCGATTTTTGGAGCTCGGGTTTTAATCGTAACAGAAGATTTGAGGTTATCCTAACACTGTTTAGGATTGGCCATACCCGCTTCACTCATAGCTATATTTTAGAGGGAGGCAGCGCCCCAGTTTGTGCTCAGTGTGGTGGTCAGCTATCTGTTGAGCACGTGATGGTGCACTGTCCTAAATTTAACCGCCTTAGGGCAAAGTAGTTATTCACTGAGAAGACTATTTTAGAAATTTTAAATGATGACTTTGAGGTAGATAACCTTATGGGTTATCTGGAAGAATCTGGTTATTTTAATGAGATATGATTTTAGAATATTTAATAAAGATTTTAGTCATATTTATTTTATATACTAAGTATATGTTTTGAATATAAAAGTTTAATGTATACTTATTTCCTGTTGGTTCTATCTAATATCATTCTTCATTTTTTACGTTCATATTTTAACACTGAATTTTACTAGTATGTCATCATTCACCTATTCATTATCAATCATATCATTAATTTATATATTGCAATACACTCCCTGAACACCTGAATTAGCCCTGGTCACCCACCAGCCCGAACAACATCCCCATAGCTTTTACCCACTAAGTGGGTAATAAACTGTCAGCGTTACCAACGCTTACAGGAAAATCTTGTCAAATGAGTTACCTGAAGTACCATTGGCAACACTGCTGCAAGTCCCGGCTGAGTGAGGCCGAAATCCCCAATTGCTTTTTGTTCGCCATGCTGTCACTGCTGTGTGGGTGTGTCCCACATCAGGCGAACTTTTGGTCATTTAGCCCGACCCCCATTTAAGAATTTGGACATCAGATCACGATTTGGACTATTTTCAACGCATTTTCTCCTGGATGGATACTTTATTGATAGGATTTGGAACTTCTCTCCCGAATTTGACTTTGGGATCGGTACTTTGGACTCGTTTGGATAAGCCAAACAAGAAGACGTCGCCGTCTACTAGCGCCGATGACTATCATTTTCTCAAACTAGAGTATAGTCATTCATGTAATGATGGCCACCTCCGGCGATTCCGGAGGAAATCTATAAATAAATAAATAAATAAATAAATAAATAAATAAATAAATAAAAAATAAATAAATAAATAAAAATAAATAAATAAATAAAAATAAACCTTGAAAACGAACCAAGGGGAGAGAGAGAGCAAAGGATAAAAGGGAGAGAAGGGGATTCTCGATACCACAAAAATGCTTCCACTTGTTTACATCTTTGACGACAGAGCCTTCTTCTGTTGGAGATGCTGACGCTCATCGGCCCTACACGTCCTGCAAGCGTAGGATGAGTACCCTCAAACACGGTCAACATTCTGTTTGTATTTTATGTAGGAAGATATGGTGTAGTATCAGTTAGATAAGCGGCGAGTCTTGGTCGGTAGATCAGATGGAAGAATTATTCAAAAAGTTAGAGGACAAGTTACTAGCTGAGTATGTCTAGTCTATTTTTCTAGCTTTATGACTAAATTAACGGAAACTAGAGATAAGGATAGTAGTAATAGTGCTGTAGATACTAATCGTTCTTTTTCAGCTCCCTTGCCTGTTCCAGAACCAGCCCTAACGGGTGCCAGGGGTCATGGAGAACCGCAAACCTCGAAGGTAGGATCTGCTGGCCCCCCGCCGCGGAGCAGGCAGTGTTAGCAGCAGATTTCCCCCCTTCCCTCTAAAAGCGTAAGTTCTAAGGTGGATTTAGAATTAGGAATCACTTAGAAGGGTAGGAATTCTAATTTAGGAAGTATTCAGAAAAAGTAGTTGAACGTGGTCTTCTTTGGGTTCAGGTTTGGTTGGGGCCGTTAATGTTTAGGTCTCTCAGTTAGATCAATCGTTGGTTTTATTTCCTGAAGATTATCAGGGGCGGGGGGAACAGAACCAGTCTATTTTCTTTGAAATCTATGGCTTCTTCGGCCACTATGGAATTTTCCCGTTTTTCCCCTTTTTCTTCTAAGCCTTCTTCCATTGCCCTTCTCAATCTTCTTTTTGGTCCGCTCTTTGGAGGGCTCTCCTGTTTTCTTGGCTTTAAACTCAGCAGAGCAAGGCTTTCTTGCTTCAACCCTGTATATTAGAGCTTCAGCGGCCCCCTCTCTCTCTTTGGGGTTAAGGGAAGGGGTACTTTTTTACAGATCCATCATCTTTATCACCTTTTGCAAATCCGGTAGTTTCTCAGGCATCCGGTCTCTTTTTCTCCCTTTGCTTCTCAGGTGTTTGCGGAGGCGTCAGCAACTCCTTATTTCATTCTTTACGGGTTCCTAACTGTAATGTATCCTCAGTGATTCTTGCGGATGCTATGACAGTCGGCGATTCGCCTGTGCCAGCGTTCAGTGTATCAGCACCGATAGTTTCCTAACTGTAATGTATCCTCCACGATTCTTGCGGATGCTACGGCAGTCGGCGATTTGCCTGCGCCAGCGTTCAATGTATCAGCACCGATAGTTTCCTAACTGTAATGTATCCTCCGCGATTCTTGCGGATGCTACGGCAGTCGGCGATTTGCCTGCGCCAGCGTTCAGTGTATCAGCACCGATAGTTTCCGCAGCCTTTCCATTCTCCAGGATAGTTGGTAATTACCTTCTTCTGTTACCTTCAGTTCGGTACCTCGTAACTTCCCCTTCAATACTTCTTTGAGTTCGGTCCGGTTGGGACCTTCTCCAACTGTCCAACGTCGGCGTGGGCGCTCCGGTGGTTACTCCGAGTGTGGCTTCTTCCTTCTTCCCTCCTTCGGCTTCTTTCTCAACTTTCCGGCAGGTTTTCTCTGTCCCTCCGTCTAGGCATCCTTGTTGGTTCGGGGTTGATTCCGGGTCTTCAGTTCTGGATTCCCATTCTCGTGCGGTTTTGATACATCCGGATTTGAGTGGTTCGGGTGTTGCGGCCTCTTCACTCTCAGGAGTGGGAGTGGTCCGCCCAGGTGTTGCGTCATCCCCGTTGGGTGGTGCGGGGTTTGCGCAACCTACTTTGCTGCCTCCAGTATGTTCGCGATTGATACGTCAGGTGTCTGTCTCACGCACCCAGGTGTAGCAAGTTCCAGGTTTTCGAGTTCGGCGTTTGCCAGGGATCAGCCTGCCTCTTTCCTGTTCCGGCTCGGTCGGATCAGTCCGACAATCCTCCGGCTCGGTCGGACCAGTCCGACAATCCTCCAGCTCGGTCGAACCAGTCCGACAAGATTGTTCATTTGAAGAAGAGGATCTGGTACCGGATATTAGTTCTCCTTCAGCCAATGAGAATGAGTATAAGCGGATGGTAGACTTCATCCTCACTTATCCTCAATCTAAGGTTTCAGAGGAGCGTACACTACCGAAGCAACGATGTTCGAGTTGCTCTATGCTACAAAACCGGTAGTTGCTCAAACAAGATGATATGCTCCCTTCGGTCTGGTACTGCCTGACACCTCATCACTTTGGTGTCAGTAAGGCTGGCATACCAGGTTAACATGTCGCCTGACTGTACAACGTTCTTTGGCAGAAGAGGAGGGGCTTCTTTTGAAGCTTCCGCCTCCTATCCGGACATTCGGAGAGGGTTCTGTTGAGGGCGCAAAACAGTCTTTTAGGGAGGAGGATATCTCTCCATGGTCTATTTCGTGTAGCCGTCGTCAGCAGTAGCGTCACAGCAAGCTATGATTAGTGTGGTTGCTCCAGGTTCATGGGATGTGGCCAGTATAACAAACTTGTTGCTTCTAACTCATGTCTCCAGTGTTGGTAATTATGCATCGTTGAAGGTACAAATGTGGAAGTAGAGGGTTCCTGTCTAACAGGAACAGCCAGTACCAACTTGAAGAAGCCTTTTAGGGGATGTCCTCCCCCTCTCTCTCTCTCTCTCTCTCTCTCTCTCTCTCTCTCTCTCTCTCTCTCTCTAATCTCTCAGGGTCTAATTCCAGGGTCTTCCTCGCATGCTTTCTCTTCAGGTATGTCTCAGGAATCACTGGGACTTCCACATCGAGAATGCAGGTATAATCTGGAACGATTCTCGCTTGTCGGATCGTCTGTGATAGTCAGAAGAAGCGCATCTGACATCCGGAAGGTCTATAGTCTCCCCTCTTCCCGACGTTCATCTGTACTCAGATGCCTCATATCAAGGTTGGGAGCAATTTTGAGGAACCCAGGCTTCGGGCCTGTGGAGGATCGGGAACAGAGGAGTCATAACCTTCAGGAACCTCAGGGCTATAAAGGAAGCCCTCAGGTGTTTCTCAGTCTAGTGCGCAACACAATAGTGGGTCTGCTTTGCGACATCGTAAGTGCCGTGTTGCATCTGAGAACTCGGGGGGAACAAGATCATTAGAACTTAGAGTTGTATACTTTCCGCCATTCGGTCTCATTCATCAGGTAATCAAGAATTGCGGTAGTGTCAAGACGTCTATGACTCTAGCTCCTTGCTGGCTCTAACGCTGCTTCGGTTCCGAAATTCCATCTAATGCTCCTTCTATGAAGTTCTGATGTTCCTCCTCATGCAGAAGATCTTAGACAACCGCATTTTCACCATTATCATCCAAACTCTTTGATGAACTAGTTGGGCAATGCTGAGCGAACAGCTAGACAGTCCAGACACTCTAAAGCTATGTCTAGACAGTGTTCTTTCAGCTTGAGAAGTCAACCCGTAGCTTTATCAGGTCAACTTGACATGGGGAAGCGTGACATTGCTAAGACAGGTCATTCCATCTTTAGGCCTGCCATAACTGAAATAGCTGGTTTCTCTTATTCCTTCAGAAAGTCAAAATTCTTCCATTTTCGGCTATTGCTGGTTACCGCTCAGCACTTTGCAGTACATTTTTCTATCTTCAAGAAAATTTCTAGTAGTAAGAAAGCTGACTTGTTATCACTCGGCTACCCATGAGATTTGTCGGAAGTTCTAATGTTAAGATAATTGGTTAGGTGTTTTATTTCTTTTTTTTCTTAGCTGCAAAAAAAAAAAAATTGGCGAGCTTCGGGAAGTTTCTAGGCAGGAAATGATAAGTATTTCTCTTCTTGGAATTTAACCGGCTAAACTCTGCTTCGTTCGTTTAAGGTTCTTTATCTGCAAGTGTTCGGTTCTGGCATCAGGGATGTCTTTATGTCTGATGCAAATATTTATCAAAGGTTGATTAACTCCCTGCGCTCTGTGTACACTTCTTGTCTCAAACCTGAATCCTTCCAATATCCGCTGTCGAAGGATGTGATTAGCGGAGAAATGGTTCCTGGTTCCTGGTTCATAAGCGCTCACTACACGAACACAGTTGCGGGCACACTTCACGATTCTCGTGTGGTGCGAGGTTTATGCCCTTGAACGCAATTTAATTTGACGTGACATTATATTTGGTATTTAGCAGTTTTTTTTCATTACTGCACAGTATTCGGAGTATGTCCACTTCATCTTCCTTTCTAAGGGATGGTTCAGAGTGTTCTATTCTGGAGGTAGTTTACTTGCGAGTTCGTCTTTGTTTTCTTCCTCGGTTCCGGAATTCCTAATGCTCCTTACGGAAGTTCTGATGTTCCTCCTCATGCAGAAGATCTTTTAGACAACCGCATTTTCACCATTATCATCCAAACTCTTGCGCGATGAACCTAGTTGCGGGCGACTGCTGAGCGAACAGCTAGACAGTCCAGACACTCTAAAGCTATGTCTAGACAGTGTTCTTTCAGCTTGAGAAGTCAACCCGTAGCTTTATCAGGTCAACTTGACATGGGGAAGTCTGTGTGCTAAGGAAGGTCATTCCATCTTTAGGCCTGCCATAACTGAAATAGCTGGTTTTCTCTTATTCCTTCAGAAAGTCAAGATTCTTCCATTTTCGAATTATTGCCTGGTTACAGTTCAGCACTTTGCAGTACATTTTTCTATCTTCAAGAAAATTTCTAGTAGTAAGATCTTCGCTGACTTGTTGCGTTCCCTCGGGCTCCCTCGTGAGATTTGTCGGAAGTTCTAATGTTAAGATAATTGGTTAGGTGTTTTATTTCTTTTTTTGGCTTAGCTGCAAAAAAAAAAAAATTGGCGAGCTGACCAGGAAGTTTCCTAGGCAGGAAATGATACAGTTTTCTTCTTCCGAATTCGTGGCCGAGGCTAAACTCTGCTTCGTTCGTTTAAGGTTCTTTATCTGCAAGTGTTCGGTTCTGGCATCAGCGGGGATGTCTTTATGTCTGAAATATTTATCAAAGGTTGATAAACTCCGTGCGCTTCTGTGTACATAATTTTTGTCTCACCGCGAATCCTTCCCGTCCGCTGTTGAAGGATGCATTAGTTAAAAGAAATGGTTCCTGGTTCCTGGTTCATAAGCGCTCACTATACGAACACAGTTGTGGTCACACGTTCATTTTGTGGTGCGAGGTTTATGCCCTTGAACGCAATTTAAACGTGACATTATATTTGGTATTTAGCAGTTTTTTTTCATTACCGCAAGTATTCGAGTATGTCCACTTCATCTTCCTTTCTAAGGGATGGTTCAGAGTGTTCTATTCTGAGGTAGGTATTTTGAAGTTTCTTTGTTTTCTTCCTTGGTTCCGAACTAATGTGAAAATAGGAAGTTCTGATGTTTCCTCATGCAGAAGATCTTTTAGACAACCGCATTTTCACCATTATCATCCAAAATTGCGCGATGAACCTAGTTCGGTTGCTGAAACAACTCCAGACAGTCCAGACACTCTAAAAGCTATGTCTAGACAGTGTTCTTTCAACTTGAGAAGTTAATCATTATCAGGTCAACTTGACATGGGGAAGTCCGTGTGCTAAGAAGGTCATTCCATCTTTAGGCCTGCCATAACTGAAATAGCTGGTTTTTTCTTATTCCTTCAGAAAGTCAAGATTCTTCCATTTTCGGCTATTGCTGGCTACCGCTCAGCACTTTGCAGTGGTCAACATTTTTCTATCTTCAAGAAAATTTCTAGTAGTAAGATCTTCACTGACTTGTTTGCTCCTTGACAATCCGTGAGATTTGTCGGAAGTTCTAATGTTAAGATAATTGGTTAGGTGTTTTATTTCTTTTTTCGGCTTAGCTGCAAAAAAAAAAAAAAAAAATTGGCGAGCTCGGGAAGTTTCCTAGGCTGAAATGATAAGTATTTCTTCCGGAATTCGTGGTCGAGGCCTAAACTCTGCTTCTTCAGTTTGAAGGTTCTTTATCTGCAAGGTTCGGTTCTGGCATCAGCGGGGATGTCTTTATGTCTGATGCAAATATTTATCAAAGGTTGATTAACTCCCTGCGCTTCTGTGTACACTTTTGTCTCACCAGAAAGTCGAAGGATGTGATTAGTTACTTTCGAGAAATGGTTCCTTGTTCCTGGTTCATGCCTCTTTCACTACACTTAACACAGTTGCGGGCACGCATTCTCGTGTGGCTGCGAGGTTTATGCCCTTGAACGCAATCCTAATTTGACTGGTGATATTAGTCCGTATTTAGCAGTTTTTTCATTTAAGCACAGTATTCGGAGTATGTCCACTTCATCTTCCTTTCTAATGGTTCAGAGTGAGTTCTATTCTGGATGGTAGTTTTCCGAGTTTCGCCTTTTTTTCCAAGGTTGAATTCACTAATGCTTGCAACGGAAGTTCTGATGTTCCTCCTCATGCAGAAGGTCTTTCAGACAAGAGATTTTCTCCATTATCTCCAAATGCGCGATGAACCTCAGTTTTTGCAAGTTAACAGCTAGACAGTCCAGGTTAACTGTAGACAGTGTTCTTTCAGCTTGAGAAGTCAACCCAGCTTTATCAGGTCAACTATGACATGGGGAAGTCTCTGTGCTGAGGAAGGTCATTCCATCTTTCAGGCCTGCCATAACTGAAATAGCTGGTTTTTTATGCCTTCAGAAAGTCAAGATTCTTCCATTTTCGGCTATTGATTAGTGGTTACTGCTCAGCACTTTGCAGTACATTTTTCTATCTTCAAGAAAATTTCTAGTAGTAAGATCTTCGCTGACTTGTTTGCTTCCTCGGGCTCCCTCGTGAGATTTGTCGGAAGTTCTAATGTTAAGATAATTGGTTAGGTGTTTTATTTCTTTTTTGGGAACAGCTTAGCTGAAAAAAAAAAAAAAAATTGGCGAGCTCGGGAAGTTTCCTAGGCAGGAAATGATAAGTATTTCTCTTCCGGAATTCATACGAGGCCTAAACTCTGCTGAGACGTTCATTTAAGGTTCTTTATCTGCAAGGGTTCGGTTCTGGCATCAGCTGTCGGGGGATGTCTTTATGTGATGCAAATATTTATCAAAGGTTGATAAAATGCGCTTCTGTGACGTTCATTGTCTCACTGCAGAATCCTTCCCATCGAAGGATGCGATTAGTTTCTCGAAGAAATGGTTCCTGGTTCCGGGTTCATGAGCGCTCACTACAGGAACACAGTTGCGGGAACACTTCACGATTCAGGTGGTTCTCAGGTTTATGCCCTTGAACGCAATTTAATTTGATCTATATTTGGTATTTAGCTTTTTTTTTGAGAACCGGAACAAGATATTCGAAGTAGATGTCCACTTCATCTTCCTTTCATTTGGATGGTTCAGAGTGTTCTATATTCTGGAGGTAGTTTACATGACAGTCTTTGTTTTTTCTTCCTTGGTTCCGGAATTCCTAATGCTCCTTACTGGAAGTTCTGATGTTCCTCCTCATGCAGAAGATCTTTTAGACAACCGCTTTTTCACCATTATCATCCAAACTCTTGCGCGATGAACCTAGTTGGCGACTGCTGAGCTGTAACAGCTAGACAGTCCAGACACTCTAAAGATATGTCTAGACAGTGTTCTTTCAGCTTGAGAAGTCAACACGTAGCTTTATCAGGTCAACTTGACATGGGGAAGTCTGTGTGCTAAGGAAGGTCATTCCATCTTTAGGCCTGCCATAACTGAAATAGCTGGTTTTCTCTTATTCCTTCAGAAAGTCAAGATTCTTCCATTTTCGGCTATTGCTGGCTACCGCTCAGCACTTTGCAGTACATTTTTCTATCTTCAAGAAAATTTCTAGTAGTAAGATCTTCACTGACTTGTTGCGTTCCCTCGGGCTCCCTCGTGAGATTTGTCGGAAGTTCTAATGTTAAGATAATTGGTTAGGTGTTTTATTTCTTTTTTTCGGCTTAGCTGCAAAAAAAAAAAAAAAATTGGCGAGCTTCGGGAAGTTTCCTAGGCAGGAAATGATAAGTATTTCTCTTCTTCCGGAATTCGTGGCCGAGGCCTAAACTCTGCTTCGTTCGTTTAAGGTTCTTTATCTGCAAGTGTTCGGTTCTGGCATCAGCGGGGATGTCTTTATGTCTGATGCAAATATTTATCAAAGGTTGATTAACTCCCTGCGCTTCTGTGTACACTTCTTGTCTCACCGCGGAATCCTTCCCGTCCTCTGTCGAAGGATGTGATTAGTTACTGGAGAAATGGTTCCTGGTTCCTGGTTCATAAGCGCTCACTACACTAACACAGTTGCGGGTTACACTTCACGATTCTCGTGTGGTGCGAGGTTTATGCCCTTGAACGCAATTTAATTTGACGTGACATTATATTTGGTATTTGGCAGTTTTTTCATTACTGCACAGTATTCGAGTATGTCCACTTCATCTTCCTTTCTAAGGGATGGTTCAGAGTGTTCTATTCTGGAGGTAGTTTACTTGAAGTTCGTCTTTGTTTTTCTTCCTCGGTTCCGAATTCTAATGCTCCTTACGGAAGTTCTGATGTTCCTCCTCATGCAGAAGGTCTTTTAGACAACCGCATTTTCACCATTATCATCCAAACTCTTGCGCGATGAACCTAGTTGCGGGCGACTGCTGAGCGAACAGCTAGACAGTCCAGACACTCTAAAGCTATGTCTAGACAGTGTTCTTTCAGCTTGAGAAGTCAACCCGTAGCTTTATCAGGTCAACTTGACATGGGGAAGTCTGTGTGCTAAGGAAGGTCATTCCATCTTTAGGCCTGCCATAACTGAAATAGCTGGTTTTCTCTTATTCCTTCAGAAAGTCAAGATTCTTCCATTTTCGGCTATTGCTGGTTACCGCTCAGCACTTTGCAGTACATTTTTCTATCTTCAAGAAAATTTCTAGTAGTAAGATCTTCGCTGACTTGTTGCGTTCCCTCGGGCTCCCTCGTGAGATTTGTCGGAAGTTCTAATGTTAAGATAATTGGTTAGGTGTTTTATTCTTTTTTTTCGGCTTAGCTGCAAAAAAAAAAATTGACAGCGAGCTTCTGGGAAGTTTCTAAGGAAATGATAATTATTTCTTCTTCCGGAATTCGTGGCCGAAGCCTAAACTCTGTTCGTTTAAGGTTCTTTATCTGCAAGTGTTGGTTCTGGCATCAGCGGGATGTCTTTATGTCTGATGCAAATATTTATCAAAGGTTGATAAACTCCGTGAGCTTCTGTTACACTTCTTGTCTCACTAGCTTGGAATCCTTCCGTCCGGGGAACAGTCGAAGGATGCGATTAGTTACTTTCGAAGAAATGGTTCCTGGTTCCTGGTTTGTAAGCGCTCACTACACGAACACAGTTGCGGGCAAACTTCACGATTCTAAAAATAGGTTTATGCCCTTGAACGCAAAAAAAAAAAATTTAATTTGACGTGACATTATATTTGGTATTTGCAGTT
Source organism: Macrobrachium rosenbergii (assembly GCF_040412425.1). Classification (NCBI taxonomy): domain Eukaryota; kingdom Metazoa; phylum Arthropoda; class Malacostraca; order Decapoda; family Palaemonidae; genus Macrobrachium; species Macrobrachium rosenbergii. The sequence continues at coordinate 64,208,423 of NC_089756.1, forward strand.
TTTTTCATTACCGCACAGTATTCGGAGTATGTCCACTTCATCTTCCTTTCTAAGGGATGGTTCAGAGTGTTCTGTTCTGGAGGTAGTTTACTCAAAAAGTTTGTCTTTGTTTTCTTCCTTGGTTCCGAATTCTAATGCTCCTTACGGAAGTTCTGATGTTCCTCCTCATGCAGAAGATCTTTTTAGACAACCGCATTTTCACCATTATCATCCAAACTCTTGCGCGATGAACCTAAATGGCGACTGCTGAGCGAACAGCTAGACAGTCCAGACACTCTAAAGCTATGTCTAGACAGTGTTCTTTCAGCTTGAGAAGTCAACACGTAGCTTTATCAGGTCAACTTGACATGGGGAAGTCCGTGTGCTAAGGAAGGTCATTCCATCTTTAGGCCTGCCATAACTGAAATAGCTGGTTTTCTCTTATTCCTTCAGAAAGTCAAGATTCTTCCATTTTCGGCTATTGCTGGCTACCGCTCAGCACTTTGCAGTACATTTTTCTATCTTCAAGAAAATTTCTAGTAGTAAGATCTTCACTGACTTTTTTGTTCCCTCGGGCTCCCTCGTGAGATTTGGCGGAAGTTTTAATGTTAAGATAATTGGTTAGGTGTTTTATTTCTTTTTTTCGGCTTAGCTGCAAAAAAAAAAAAAAAAAATTGGCGAGCTTCGGGAAGTTTCCTAGGCAGGAAATGATAAGTATTTCTCTTCTTCCGGAATTCGTGGCCGAGGCCTAAACTCTGCTTCGTTCGTTTAAGGTTCTTTATCTGCAAGTGTTTGGTTCTGGCATCAGCGGGGATGTCTTTATGTCTGATGCAAATATTTATCAAAGGTTGATAAACTCCGTGCGCTTCTGTGTACACTTCTTGTCTCACTGCGGAATCCTTCCCGTCCGCTGTCGAAGGATGCGATTAGTTACTTTCGGAGAAATGGTTCCTGGTTCCTGGTTCATAAGCGCTCACTACACGAACACAGTTGCGGGCACACTTCACGATTCTCGTGTGGTGCGAGGTTTATGCCCTTGAACGCAATTTAATTTGACGTGACATTATATTTGGTATTTAGCAGTTTTTTTTCATTACCGCACAGTATTCGGAGTATGTCCACTTCATCTTCCTTTCTAAGGGATGGTTCAGAGTGTTCTATTCTGGAGGTAGTTTACTTGCGAGTTCGTCTTTGTTTTCTTCCTTCACTTAAGAGACGTTCAATTCACCCCACTGCGTATAGTGGCAAATTCTCCTATCTAGGGTGCGTTCAAATAGCTGAGGTGGTATTCTCTTAGTGCGAAGACTCGGAAGGTTATTCACTTAGTCCACGTTTAACGGCGAAGTCTATTATCTAGGGTGCGCTCATTTAGCTAAGGTAGTATTCACGTAGTGTGGTGATTATTAGGTTAACCAGATAGAGGAATTCCTTTTTAGGCTTTAGAATCTTAAGCAACAGTGACAGTATAATCACTTGAACTTAAGTTTAGTACATCTTAAGTATCCTAGTCTTTGATAGTTTCCTTACAAGATTCCAAAGAGGTGCTCTCATAGGCTAGCCTAGGTTGTTTCGTCGGCGCTGGGATACTTCTGTGCTTGTCGGCCTTTGCCGCAACCTGCAGGGCGGAGGGTCATCGGTTCGGCACACTGCCTCATTCCCTCCTTAATGGGTAGGCTCTGAATAGTCACTTGGGAGATGCATCGTTCTCCTTGTTGCATGAAAGTTATTCTCTTAGTCCGTGTGTAGCCACTAACCCTTCTATCGTGGGTGCGTTCATTTAGCTAAGGGGGTACACTCTTACTGTGGAGGTTCTTAGAGGCGGCCGCTTGGAAGTCGGTGTTGGTTTTCACGACTTCTACCTAAAAGACGTTCAGTTTTCTTCGAAGAAGAATTTCTCGCTTGGTCCCTTTGCAACGACCAACTCGAGCTTATAATTAAGTAGTAATGTTAAGGGTGGGGGGAACTCTAGGTGATGAATGTAGTCTGAGGAAATTTGGAATTTTGGATTCTCTGTTAGTCGGGATTCAAAGTGAGAATATTAAGTTTGACGTTAGTACTGTGAAGATAGGCAGATCCAGTGGACAGGTGTGGTTTCTTCAACCTCTTCTGCGCAGACATCGGTGGCAACGGACGGCGAAGAACTCGAAGATCCTGCACACTCAACTTCTCCTCCATACATGAGAGGCTATAATAGCCACATGGGAGGTTCTTCGCACTCTCCATACATGAGAGTGCTTTGATTAGCCACATGGGAGGTTCATTGTACCCCTCCATACATGAGAGTGCTTTGATTAGCCACATGGGAGGTTCATCATTCTCCACTAATCATGGGAGGCTGTGATTAGCCACATGGTAGGTTGGTTTTTATTTTTGCTACACTCTATCCATGAGGAGGTTTGAATACCACATGAGAGGTAGCTCGACTCAAACCCTCCATAAATAAGAGTGCTTTGATCAGCCACATGGGAGGTTCATCGTTCTCCACTAATCATGGGAGGCTGTGATTAGCCACATGGTAGGTTGGTTTTTATTTTGCTACTCTCTATCCATGAGGAGGTTTGAATAACCACATGAGAGGTAACTCGACTCAGACAGTACCTAGACATGAGTCTGATGCCGGGGGTACTCTCTCTACAGACATTCTCACCTGCCGAGTGGGATAACCAGATGAGGATACATTCATTTATACAGAGTAGGCGAATAATGAGTTACCTGCTTTCCCTGTTGGCAGGTTGGGCTGAATTAGATTGACCCCACCTCCACTAAATTTTGTTAATCGGGCTAATTCAGGTGTTCAGGGAGTGTATTGCAATATGAAGTTTTCATAATAAAAATAATATTGTAATACTTACCTGAACACCTGAATGATTCCCCACCCTCCTCCCCACTTCAATTTGAATAGTGGATAACGCAATTGGGGATTTCGGCCTCACTCGGCCGGGACTTGCAGCAGTGTTGCCAACAGTACTTCAGGTAACTCATTTGACAAGATTTTCCTGTAAGCGTTGGTAACGCTGACAGTTTATTACCCACTTAGTGGGTAAAAGCTATGGGGATGTTGTTAGGGCTGGTGGGTGACCAGGGCTAATTCACGTGTTCAGGTAAGTATTACAATATTAGTTTTATTATGAAAACTTCATATTTCACCTTCATTATGGTGCTAAATAATCCTGATGGGTTCCAGCACTTGGTCTTCAAGACCTAAATTTCATAATCAGTCATAATCAGATGATAAATCCTCATCAAGGGTGACATACACTTTCTGTGCCCTGCCCAATAATTTACTTTGGATGGAGTGGTCCAGTACTCCTTTCAAAGGACACAAAAAATTCAGCCACATTACTCTCCTGAAAATTAGGAACAAATTTTAAAACCTCTACTAAATTGATACCAGGCGCTACTGACCTATTTTGAGAAGGGGAAGAATAAGAACCCCTATTTCTAAGGGTTTGCTTGGCAGTTTCATGCTCTCTTTTTCTCTCTCCTCCGCTTTTAACTTTTGCAGATCAATCTCCATCTACTTCAGTCTTATCTGTCTATCCATCACCTCTACAGATATTACTTATTCTACCTGCTTAACCTCAAGCTTACCACCCACCTTCATCACTTTTACATATTCATATACCTCCAACAAAACCAACCCTCCCTAATAGAAACTGGGTGTTCAATTTAAAAAACTCAGCTACCACCTCTAAACCCTGCTTATTTAGCTCTGCAAAGCCTATCTTGCTGCCCCTCTCCATTAAGGAGTTCCATTACATCAAAATGGCAATAGACAAAAGCTACACACAATTTACACCCAAAAATTACATACAATAACAAATTACCTAAAACCAAATTAGAGGAGGTGAAAATATGCTCCCTGACAGAAAACCCCAAGAATCAATCTTGCACACTCAAGCGAATACTAAGGATCAAAATATCATGTCACAGTCGCCACTTGTAATGGCCTGCTTTGACTACCACACACTTTATACTGTTAGTAATGGTTTCAGTATTCTCTAATACAGCGATGAAGTTCACAGTGGGTGGAATCGTGCAACTACCACAATGTGTGCAAGAGAATTGAAGGGGATAAACAGACACTGACAAAAACCACTTAATATTTAATACATAAAGATCAGACAGAAGTAACACCGGAACCTCATAAAATACATACAAACATCCTTTATTAACAAAAATCAAAACCCACTCACTCAATTAATGACAGATGGCAAATCAATTGTACACAAAAGGAGGGGGCCCAGAAAGAAGAGAAGGTCAAAAAGAAGCTGAATAACCTACCAAATTACAAACTAACTTCCTAATAATGAGTGAATGAATAATTCAGAATTCAAAGGTGTCTTCAAAAACTTTAGGTGACACTCCATGTCAGGAGCTGTCCCTGGTGGAAAGGGATAATTAGGCCCAAACAGGCTGCGATAGAGCCCAAACGCCATGGTCACATCAAGCTAATGACCTCAACATGTAAAGAAGTATCTTACCAGGTATCAGAGAGGTCCCCTTGGCAGTTTAACTGAGCCAAGGGCGATGATGAATAATCAGTAAATCCTTCCAGATTCAGGGAAGGATGGATCCACCAGCTGTGATTCCCAAAAGGCAGGTAATCCAAAATATTTTGTAATAATAAAGGCAGCGGAAACAGGCAAATCAGCAACTTCTCGTGGTGATGGCTCAGAAACAGACTGCCTTCTTACTGTCAGGAAGCACGGGAGGAATCCTCGTCAGTGGGCAGGGCAAAAGCATTGCTAAGCCATTAAAAGAGAAAACAAAACAGTAATAACAGGTAACCAGTCGAAGGGCTGGTGAAGAGGAAACTGGAGACTACAAATTACTGCCAAAACGACTTATATTAAAATTACAAAATAACACAATACTAAGATATTAAAAGGCAAAAGGGGCAACATAGTTTTCAGTCTTGTTAGTTGTTAGGAAGTCCTGCTATTGAATTTTGGGAGCATGAAGGTACACATCGGTGTATAGGAGCACACCTTCTTATATGAAGGTGGTAGTTGTCTTTAGTTTTGGACACTCAGTTATGGGCTTTCGACTCAGACACGGGAGTCACTAGTACTCTATAAGATAGTCTTTTTCCCTGTAAGGATCCTCTGACAAGCCTTGCTGTGAGGACCTTACACCCTGCTGTGGTTCTAGCATCTAGCGACAGTACTTGTCAGTAGGTATCACATAACAGGCAGGAATGTTGAGAAGCTTTTTTCCCCTCATTGAAAAACTTGTAGTTTGCTTTCCTAAACAGTTGTTTCTCTGGCTGCACTAACCTACCGTTCTCATTCAATGTGGTAGTCAGCTAACTTTAACAGTAGGTAAGATTCATTCCAAATAATGAACATTTTTATGATAAAATTAATTATTTGGATACTTACCTACTGTTAAAGTGGAAATCCTCCCAGCCTCCCCACATCTTAGTGGGTGGTCGTGAAGAATTATAACCAGAACGTAAACATTCCAATGCCACCTGCTGGGAAACAGGTGATTACAGAGACAGTCCTAACGCATTAGCCAAGCGTTATTTAATTTTATTTTGAATGACGATTGCACCAAATGGCACGAAGATGTAAACTAACTTTAACAGTACGTAAGTATCAAATAATTGATTTTATCATAAAAATTTTCATATTGTTATTAATGACTGTTAAGTTAAAGTGTGTGTGCAAGATGGTCTGTGAATAGTGCAGTGTATACGTTTGTCTGGGAGGTTATACTTGTATATTGATGAGCCTTCTGTACAGGTGAGTAAAATGGCTGGTACTACTGGATGCTTCTACAGCCTTGATATGTTTGTCATATCCATATAGGAATTTTTTTATCTAAGGGGATGTATGCTCTGCCCATACATTACTTACTAGTTGGGTTTTGTCAGGACTTCCCACTGGCTATCAAATTTGATTTGGGTGCAATATTATGTCTGGTAAGTGTCTGAGTATCAAATCACAAGTAGTCCTTCAAGACTACAGTGGATGCATTGCTGCAGCATTAAGGGCATAAAAGATCAATGTATGGCATGTTGCATAAAGTAATATTTCAGTTAAGAAAAGTGACCTAACTGCATGCAGTGAAGTTGAGATTAGGTGTTTATTTTTGGACATAACTTTGCTGTTGGTGTCTAATAGGATTTTTACAAGTGTCATATAGGGTGTCATCGCAGCTGAAGAGTTGTACTTCCAAATTGGCCTCTACTGTTTGAAATTCTTTGGCTAGGGTTCTTATGAATCATGTCTCCCCATGATCGTCCTTTAATTACTTTTTCATGTTTTTTTCTGTTTTTACTGCTTTTTCTTTATCTCTTCTTCAGTGGTGTGAGGACATGGTGTCAGGTAAGACCATACTCTTTCCTTGCTCAGTACAATATTTCCATGTCCTATCAAAAGGTTTTTGAATATCACAGAAAATTGCAACAATTGTTGGTTTGCATTCTAATCTTTTTGGTAGAATTGTTATGCCAAGATCTAAAGTGGGTGAAAGTGTGGAGACTAGATTTTTTGATACACCAGTTTATTAGTGGAAAGTGTTCATTGGAGGTCAAACCTAACTTTATAGCTGTATATCAGCTTTGTGATTGTGTAATGCATGATAGCATAGTTACCATAAAAAATATACTGTACCTTTATATTTTCAAGTACTGTACTGTACTTAATATTTGTGACCATTTTCATATGACTTTGGCTCTTGCTTATGTGAGACTAACGAACAAGCATTAAGTATAGCATTGTGATATCTAACCAAAGAAGAGAAATAGTGGATTTTGTTTCCATGTTGTTTTCAATCAATGTTTTTTATTTATTTTCCAATTTCACAATAGAGTACTATAATAATGAATTCCCCTTTGTTAATATATCAAACCTACTACAAGTCTTTCACCTGTTTAATGTGCTTATATCTTGCCTTTTTAGATGGACTTTGCTAAGACAACATTCTCTTGCAGTATGTACACAGCGCTTGGCATGTTGCCATCGCACTTTCACTCGTCTTCCTGCTTCCGTCCGGCGATCCTCGACTTACAGGTATCAGTAACCTGTGCTCAACAGTGCAGCCTCAGAGTCCTATGAACAATAGCGATGCTGAATTAATTGATGTAGGATTAACAGCTGTAGACTACACAGCACACTCTCCTGTATTTAACGTGACTTCAGATGTGGCTTTTCTTCTTGACAGTGATGATGATGCCTATTAAATGTCCTTATTCCGAAGATAATCCTTTGAAGGTAAAGTATGAAGGGCAAATATTTTCGTAGCATTGTTTCTCAAAAATAGCTACAACAAAAGTCTGTAGTCTGACTCAAATAATTTTGCATTGTAGGTAATGTTATTCCTTTTGTTATTGGCGAATAATGTCTAAGGTTTCTCCTTTATTGTTTTGATGTAAGGCTCAGGTGTAATAGATATTCATAAGTATAGAAGATATAAATGGTGCTCGTATGTGCTGTACAAATAGCACTTTAGTTTTTCTCATGCTTGATATGTATACGGTATTTCATCATTTTAAGTACTTGTTCATTATCTTACTGATTTTTGTGTAAATGTTCTAATGCTTCTGTGGTTTTATCCTTATTATTCACTCAAGACTCCCTGAATCCTGGATTTGTTAGATCATGTCACAAAAAGTATAGTCCTTTGTACATCGGTGGTAGAATTGACAATACTTGTAAATTTTGACTCATGGTTCATCCCACTGTACAGGATATTACAGTGCTTAATAGCTGTTAACATTAGTCTTAATGACTTTTTATCGTATTTGATCATGAAAATCAGTAATTTTTAAGGATACAAAAGGCAGAGAGCTTTCATGCTCGTAGCTTTCATGATAAGGATCAAAAAGATGTTATAGCTAATATGATTAATACTTGAAGATTACTTTAGCTATGCCAAAGTGTAATTTATGGGGCAGTTAAACAGTCACATTATCATGCTGTACATAGGACATTTTCATTACTCGTAAGATACATTTCATGCGTTGATTCATGGACTGAGAATTTTAATTAACTTTAGATTTGCTGGTAAAAAGTCACTGATGTGTGGTGTTTCTTACTTTTAGACTAATATAATTCTGCATCTTGTTGTATATATAAGGAACTTGTTTTTAGTGAGTTTACCATTGTAAAATACTTGAAACAAAACTGCTCCCAAATGAATACCCAGGTTCTGCAACTGATTATGAGGCCAGCACACTTGTTTTGTGAATATGTGTTTTGAGGCTGGTTTGGCTTTCAATGTGTTTTCTTTGATGGGCAATTTGAATGCATCATAAGAAGTTATACTGTATTTCATAGTCAATGATGTGATGTAACTGACATGTGTACCTGTCGGGTGTGTTTTTTTTGTAAAACAGTGATATGTTTGCTGAACTGTGATAGAATTATTTCATATATTTATAAATTTAATTTTACAAATATATTTTAGCTGAAACAGCATTTTTAATAGCTTTATTAGCTTGGTTCCTTCTACTCTAAATTTTTTTTATGAAGCCCACCTCTTTGATTTGAACTTGTTTGACAGTACCACATTAATAGCTAAAAAATTGATATCATGGTTAAAGCAGTCATTAATTATATAGTATTGGTATCCAGAAGTTCAGGAGTCAATTTCTAAAATTGTTAAAAAGTAAGTATTAAGCCTACATGTAAGAGGTAGTAACCAGTTCCAGTATGGAACCGCTGCTGACCTAGATTTTTATACCACTGAAATGGGTAATCATGATTCATTGACAAATTTTTGGTAATATTCTTTTAACATTCAAGATATGATTAATATGAAATTTTATTTCTTGGAAAAGCTTGGTAAAGGTTGTCATCTTACAGAGGTTGGTATCCTTTATTCATACTTTCAAATATGATGCAAACTTTGGTATTAGGCTACAGATAACAGTTAGTATTATAGAACATATATTCATTTTGTATGTCACTGTTAATTATAAAGTATGATACATTATTTTCCAGCTAGATAATGTCTGAAATAAATTCCTGATTTAACAATTGAAGGTTATCTTTGTGGATAGTGAAGTTCTGAGTCCTTGGCTGAAATAATGAATAATGTTATATTGTTGGTCATAAAGCTAGACAATGGCAGAAGAAAGTTAGGTCGTTACTTGTCCTAATTTGATGTACTGTATAATCCCACAGAGAATGCTGTTACATTGTTAAAAATAGAATTTGTTTTTGGAATAGAGGATTCAGGTCTCTTGTCAGTTTAAATGAGTTAGCCTATCAAAAGAAGAGGAGTGGAATAATTCGCTTGCATCTCTGGGCACAGAGGTGTGGTCATTATCTGATATACTGTACATTGAATATGAATGGGTTTTGTGGCCATTTTTGATGTTTTTCCGAAACTACAGTCTTTTCCTTAATTACAAATACTGTAGGTACTTGTGTTTACGGCTTTGAGTCCATTTGTTCATTCTAGTCACCAGGTTTAATATTTCTTTCTACATTCCACTAACTAATATTCTGTTATGAAGTGTATTGCAATAACAGCCCTTTCAAGGTTGAGGTCTCTGCTAAATACATTTTTTAAGAACAAAATTTACAGAATTCATCTTCATTCTGGATTTGAAAATTGGCTTTTCAAAGTTATTGTCATTATTGAATAGTAAATTAATGAGCCATTAAGTACAGAGTGCAAAATCTAGAATATTGAAATGTAGCAGATGAAAGTGAAATATCTTGGTACTTTAAGAAAATTCCTTTGTTCTATAAAGCTTGTAGTTATATAGTATTTTTTACTTTTTTTGGTAATATTCTACAATAACATTATCGTAGATTAGATATCTTTACGGTTGATATTGGCCATTAATAAACTTAGCAGTGCATAGTACTGATAATGATGGTGATCTGTTGCTGAAATTTGAGTGATCCTTGAGGTTAGCCATCTTGCTGTTTTCTTATTGCAAAAAGAGTTTTATGAAAGCTTAATCTGAATTTTGTTGTTTATTCATTACATTCTCAGAGTTGTAATGAAAGATAAAGTATTATTTAATTATAAAATGCAGTGCAGTAGTTTAGTTTTATTTTAAAGATAAGGGTTCATGTTTGACTGAGAATTTTGTTAAATTTATATGTCTGCCCATCTTTTTTGAATCATGATTTGTAGGGTATACCTCATTTTTGGCCACATAAGACTCACAGACATATTAGATGTCTAAAATTATGCCAAGAATATTTTGAGGGAAAAAAATACCTCGGTTTATGTTCTTTAACACTCTATAATCAGCAAACAGCAGATGACACAACTCTTCATGGTGGTCAAAATGTAGCTCCTTGATTTCTTTTGAATATTTTTTATGTTTCACATTATTGTATTTTGCATCCTATTATATTTCATTTTGTTTTTATGAAGAAGTACCCTGCATGGAGTTTTTATGCATTGTATCCATTTATAAAACTGTATTTAATTTTTCATAGAACAGTACCTTGAAAGGGATTTTATACTCTGAATCCATATTTTTTCATAAAGGAATGTATCCCCTGTATGTAGGTTACCACTTACAGTGCATCTCATGTGACAAACTTGTAGATGGTACTAAAGGTTCTTTGAAGTGTCCCTTCAGCCAACTCCAACTACATTGCTTTGTTTCTTGTTTTTCATCTGTTCCATACAATTTCTTCCTATTTAGCTGTCCAACTTCTTTAACTTTGTCTTGTACCAGTTTTCACTTCTCATTTAACAAGTCTATCAAGCAAGTTCTGTGAGTCTAGAAATTTGATTTGTTGGCTATGTTAAACTAATTTATAAAAGTATTACAAAGTAGCAAGCTATATTTAGTTAATTTTTGTCAATCAGTTATTATGTATGTCACTTTTAATTAATTCTTAAAATGTTATACATGAAGTATTTTATTTTTTTACCTTCATTACAAACAATCATATACCTGTACAGTAGCTTTATTCAGTTTAAAATTCTTGTGAGGAGAGCAGCCTGTTGAAATTCGATGGAAATGAGAATAAAACACTACATTTTGACTTTTTTGTATCTTCATATAGTATTTGACAATCTGAATTCAGTGTATTTCATCAGCATTCAATTTAGTTTGTAGTCATAAGTGATGTCCCACTCCTACCCCTTCAAACTAGGCTATATGATGTGTTTATGGTCATTACTTTATACAGTTTTGTATATTAAAAACATTCTCATAACTTTTTTTTTAAAAGGGCCATCAAAATTGATGATAGCTCATCTTTCTCCTTTATTGATGCTACTTCCAGTTACACCAAAGAAATATGTTGAATATATTAGGAGTGAGAAATGAAAATATGTTGAATATATGTGAGAAAAATTTTTACTCATATATCTAACAAAGTCAAAAGAGAGTTGGTATATAAATATATAAATAGCTGAAGTTGTACTTTATACTATGAATAATTATTTCATTTGAAGAATTAGAATTTGTTTTTTACTCTTGTAATAGTTCAGCTCCAGGTCAAGGAAACATCAGTTTTGAAATTATCAAACATCCAGCTCCCATGCATAAAAGCCATTGCCCCAATTCTACAATCATCTTTGGTTAGAAATTGTTCCCAAAGAATGCTAGCCATTGCACCAATAACAATACCAAGGAAAGCACCTATTGGTTCATCAAATGTTAGATCACTATGTTGTCTATGCAACTTGATGTGAAAAAATGAGAAAATCAAGAGTAACACTGCAGTACTGATAAATATGCACATAAATATAGTTACCACAGTCCTTATGGATCAAGAATAATACTACAGTACAGGTACTAATAAATATGTACATATATCAAGTTGCCACAGCCCTTATGCATCACAGGAAAATATCTTTCCTTGACCCTTGTGTCAGTTGGAAGATGATATTCATAAAGAATTAGGGTGCAGGCAAGTAACTATTGCCATTTTCTTTTGGCCTTAAAACAGTACAGTACATATTACCACTAGGACATGTGCTATTTTAAAAATTATGTATAGTAATAGTTTTCATGGCCACTTGCTTTAGTTCATAAAAAATGTCCTATCTGATTTCATATCTCTTGGTCTTTTATGCATTTGTTCATCCCTCTCAAGTGAAGATTAGTAATCCCCAAGCATCCACTATTTCCACAAGTTAACTAGTGCCTCCTCAGGATATTGCCCCAGTGTTTGAATTGGGGTTGTATTTAGAGTTTCTTAAATGCAAAGCTAGTGATACTGGGAAATTCAACCAGTTAAAGAGGTAATAGCAGAAAAATTGTTCCATGGGATGGCAACATATGTCAGACAGTTCTCTGCCTTTTATGAGGACTTGTCAAAATCAACTCCTAGACGTTACTACAAATAGTACTGAACTATTTACAGCAAGTAAAGGATGGTATAGACTCAGACATCAATATGGGGCCAAAAATATAAAAATGACAGAAAAGCAGTGTCTGCCAATGAAGAAGCCACTGTCAAAATTTTTTGGCAGAAATGAAAAAATTGATTGAGAAGAATGGATATCTTCCAAAGTAGGTATTTAATTATGACAAGACAGGATTGCTCTGGAAGATTCTAATGGAACATACATATAGTATTGTAATGATCAACTCTCCACTACAGTATTTATTATAACAAGAGATTAACTTTCAATGCTCACCTTACCTGCAACCAAGTCCATAATGGGTGGAAACGTTCATGCAACTACTGCAGAATGTGAAAAATGATTCAAGGGGGACAAACAAACACCACAAAAAACCACTTAATATTTAATACATCAGTTTCAGACAGAAATAACACCTGAACCTCTTAGACACAAAAAATTAAATGAACCATAAATACCCTTACACATGAATCTCAAAAAGCCACTTACACTATTGAAGAAAGAAAGCAACACATCTATACTGAGAAAGGGGTCCAAATAGAAGGAGAGGGTCAAAAGAAGCAGAATATCCTAATATTTGCACTTTAACTTAATAATAAATAAAGAATTAAAAATTCAAAGGTCTCTCAAAGGCTTTAAGTTACCCTCCATGTCTGAAGCTATCCCTGGTAGGCAGGGATAATAGGGCCCAACAGGCAAAAACAGCGCCAAATACTCCTTTCTCAATTAGCCAACGACTTCAGTAGGTATTATGCCTCTTACCAGATAACAGAGGGTACCCTCTGGCAGTTACTGAGCCAGAGGCGAAGATGGATGCAAAGCAAAACATCCACATATATGGAAGGACAGCCTAATCAATAATGCTTGCAGCAGTCCACAATGGCAGGTGATCTGAAGTCAATAGCAGCAGGCCAAAGCAGCAGCAAATAATTGAAACGCCTCGAGGTGATGGCTCAGAAACAGACTGGCTTCTTACTGTGAGGAAGCATGGGAGGAATGCTTGTCAGCAGGCAGGGCAAAGGCATCATCAAACCAGAAAAAGAGAAAACAATTGTAATAAGAACAGAAGGGCCTGTGGGGAGAATACTGGAGACCTTATTAAACTCTTCCCAAATGGCTTAACACTAAAATAATTACAGAAAATTAATAAATTAATGCTCTAATTCAAGAAAAAAAGATAAGCATACTGACAGTATATAAAAACGTGCTTGGCAGACTGAAGGGTTCAGGGCATGGAAGGACAGGCTGATATTGGCACTATGTGGTAGTGCTGCCAGTCATATAATCATACCAAATGATGTTCTTCAGGCTAACAACCCATGCTCTTTAAATAAAGAGGTGAAGTACCATCTGCTTGTTCTCAGGCAACATAGTGGTAAGGCACTGGTCATTACCTTCGTGTTTGTGGAATGCTCAACCTTTGTTTTCCCCCCAAAGTAAAAAGTAGAGACAGGAAATGTTACCTTTCAAAGTTCTCCTTACTGTAGGCAATACACCTGGTCATCCAGAAATCATTAAATAAGGAGGTGAAAAATGTTGACCTTTTATTTTTACTTGTCAACATGACATCAAAGTATAATTTGGAGCATGAAGAGTATGAACTCTTGCCAGGTGTTTTACCATATCCAATGAGCCCTTGATACTGATCTTAAACTACATATTATGCAGTGCAGGAAGGCATTCATTATTGCAGATGCAGTTACCTTTGCCAAATATACAGTGGATGATTTGAAACTGGAAACAATCAAAACATGATGCAAGCTTTGGGTTAGTTATAAAAGACTTCAAAGGTTTCCCTAAGATTAAGGAAAAAATAAATTACTTTCAGGGAGCAAAAGAAGTTGGCAGAGAAGGATTTATGGATATGATAAATGAGGAAATAGAGAAACAGTGAAAGCCATAATGATGTTTTACCAAATGAGGAAATTAGAAGTACATATAAAACAAACAAAGGCAAAAATGAAGAAAAAGCATTTTGACATTAGAGAAACTTACAACAGTTTTAGTGCTGCACATGTTCTGAAGAACAAAACTTATGGATTGTGATCCTTGTATATACAACTTTCTGCTCAGATAAAAAGGGAAAGAAGTGGTTATCTATCACAATGTTCCTTGTAAGGGAACTTTGTAAAAAAGAAAGTGTTGACCTGAACAGCCCCTGACATCCTGGAAGAAACTCTGTTCATGTTATCTGCTTTTGACAGCCCAGAAGGAGTCTTATTGACATTCCAAAAGAAATTCCATCAAATTCAACTTCCTCATAGGTATGTGTCCACGTTTACCCAAAGCAGATGACTCCTCTGGCATATCTTTGAAAGATTAATTTCCCAACAATGTCCATCACAGCACTTGTCGTCATTAACTTTTGTTTCATGTCATCAGCATCATCATCATCACTTTTAAGCACAAGAAGAGGGGGGGGAGGAGGAGAGTGAGGATGATGAGTACTCGGAGCACATTTTTCATTTTCAGTGAGAGAAAGAGAGACAGCGAGTGTGTGTTTGCTGGTGTTAGATATGGTGGTTTTTCATTATTATTAATATTATAAAAGTGCTGTAGTATTGTACAATATATCCAATTTTTTATGATGAAGAAGAGAAGTTATATGTTATCTCTGTAGAGTATGATATGGGGTGTGTTATCTTTCCAAATTCATGCTTACATAAGGGGCATGGAACTAATTCCTCTAATATATAGAAAATGGTGCTTTGTCTTGAAAATTCCATAGTTCTATTAATTCAGTTTCTTTATTCTACAGTTCATATGGAATTGGTATGAATATTCTGTTGGATATCTACTCACAGTGGCATTAAGGAAAATGAAGATGATTTCAAATAATGCTTGATTGAAGTAATACATCCTATTTGCAAAGTGGTCATGGTAATCTAACCCATGGATATCTGATGAATAATGGGCATAACGATTCCCTGAGTGCAGAACATTGCTTAAAATGATCTGTGTACAGGTTTACAATTCCTTATCTGAGATTCTAAAAACTGAAATTTTTTATAGCGTAGCTGCTGTGAGTCTTCAAAGGAGTTACTTTTGTGGGTCCTTAGAGGGCTCCATATAGACTAACCAATAACCAATTTCAAAGAATTCTCTTAGTTGATCTCAGCCAGTATATAGTGCACATTGACACTGACAGAGTATAGGACTCAAGGCAAGAGGGCTCTTTCTCTTGTCTACGGCGATACCTAGATTCAGTTCTTATTCCCAACCTGCAGATGTGGCAACCGTGCATCACATGTCGTCCACGGTTGTGGCAACTTTGCACTCTGCGTGAGACCGTTTACTCATTACGGTACACTCTTTGGTGTAAAAGTCATAGGAAGTGTCGTTACATTTGACTACAAGCTCCTTATTCTCTACTTAATCATCATGGAAGTACCAAACTCAGAGGAAAGTTAAGTGCATAGTTGAAGTCCCAGTGAAAAGTTTAGCTTTTAAATAATTTCTTAGCTGGTAGCTTAATTCATGAAAGTCGGAAACCGGAACCGATAACGATGTCATGTCTCCCACAAGGCAAGAATTAGGTTTGGTGTGAGTGTTAGGTGGTGCATTCTTAAGTTAGCCAACAAACAATGTTTAATTATATTGAAGTAATAGTTTTTAAACTGTTGTTCTTAAAGATCATGGGTATATGATATTTTATGTTACTAGTTATCATGGGCTACTTAGTAGATATGCTAGGCTACTTCAATTTAGATAGTAATAGCCTAACTGTTCATTTAAGACCGCCAATAGTGGTGTCACGTACAGCCGTAACCAGGTTTTGATAGTGATCACCTTCCAAACCTTGGTATTGGATAAACCAATTGGTTCATTTTAGTACAGTGGACCTCTGCCTATTCGCGGTTCCAGATTCGCGGCTTCACCTACTAGCGGATTTTTCTGTGGAATGTATATACACATTATTTGCGGAAAATTCGCCTATTCATTTTATTTTTCATAGAGAAATATTCACTAATTACTGTATTTTCTTATAATTTTTGTGACTAAATGCATTTTTTGTGATAAAACTAATAAAATACTCAAGTATAAGAGGGGTTTCAAGTATTCGTGGATTTTAGCTACTGCGGGGTGTTATGGTACGCATCCCCCGCAAATATCGGGGGTCGACTGTGCTTTATTACTGAACTAAATAGCTTTTTGTGATAATGTTCCCCAATTATTATTAATATCAGGGAACTTGTATCAGATTATATGATGTTTTCCTGCACTGACCTACTTTTAGCAGATATTGCTCTCCTGATAGTGGCATCATTAGGAAAACTTTTATGATGTCTGTTTGCCTACGTGATTATTAAACTTTTACATTTTCATATAATGGGCATTAAAATTGTACTTAATTTATGTACCTAGCTTATTACAAATTTTCCTTTGGCAAAATATTTTCACTGAAGTACTTTCTTATGTAGCCAATAGCTTTACCTGTGACTTGTGAGTACCCAAGGCCTGGTAAACAAATTAGATTTACAGTATACAGTTAGCCTGAATGGCTTAACATTCTAGATTTACTTTTCAAGCAAAAAATTACATAGAGATTATTTCAGGCAAAAAATTACATAGAGATTATATAATTTATTACATAAGTACTATCCTAGTAGAAAAAACTCAGCTACTCAACAGTTTTGGGACCTGAGTATTAGGGCTAACAGTATACAGTACAGCAATATGGCTACATAATTATGCCAAAATTAATTTATTAATTGTGTTTGAATTAATATAAATATCTAGCACATCTAACATTTTATGAGAATAAATCATAACATTATATTACAAATACACACTTATGACCAAGTTAGCCTGAAATATTGAGTGTACTATCTATAAGTGATTATGGATCGTTATTACCAAGTAATTTCTAATAACTTATTTTTTATATCACTGCAGGGCTGCTATGCAAGACCCACAAATTAAGTGTTCCACAGCAAATTGCTCGGTTCGCTTTTCACCAGTGGGTATGGCCCATACCACCTGCCATGAACATAGCCCTTGTAGAAATAAAAGGGAATATGATTGGTTGCCAGATATGTGTGAGATTTGTAATGTGCACCTGGCAACAGATTTTAAGAATGAAACAGCTCGCTTTAAGCTGTCCTGTTAGGTCCTAGGTTTTGGTAAGGGTGCACCTTTCCAGCAAAACTCCAGCACAGTGTATTTCCCTCCATTTCCGAGCAGAACCTATGTTTGGGCCAAAACCCTAAAGCATCAGTTCCTAGCACTTCCCAGGTCAGCTCCGCTGATGGAGAAGAGGAGTCTTTACTTGGGGGAAATGTCCCTTTTATTGGACATGAGTGGATATTGCCACTGAAACGACCCTGCTGAAAACAGAAGGACCAGGGACACAGCCTTCAGCTGTACATGATAGAGATACCTCAAAAGGAAATATATTTACCATGCAGCTATCAGACACTGAAGGGGATTCTGTAGGATCCACCTAACCCTGTCTGAAGTCTATGTCTTCTGAGGGGTATAGTAATTCACCCAGGACTTCTGCTCTTTGGTTGCCAGGCAGTCGCAGTATGGCTACCAGGGAACAATCAGATTGTGCAAGCTCCCCTAACAGGGAAATACCGTTTGCTGCATTTACTGACTTCCAAAAGGAAATTATAAGCAGTATCAAGGATGTCCTTGATACTGAACATCAATACATGAGAGACATTATTCATGATTCCAAATAGGAAATCAGGTCAGTCCTGGACACTGAATTAGATGCCAGGTGTAAGAATTTCTCACCCTTTAACTGAAAGATTAAAGTGGCTGCACAGTCTGCCTAGGCAGAGTTTGGTGTCAGAGCTTGACTGGTAGCAATGATATGGCCAGTTCGGGCTGCAAAACTTCAAGTCAAAAGATAGTAGGGGATCCAGTAACTGTCCCTAATGATACTGATAATCCTTGGCGTGACGCCTCAGTGTGTACCTTTTCTCCTGATGGTAAATGCCTTATTAATGAAAGGAAAACTATGATTGAAGTTGAACATGTAGAATTTCGAGACAGAGCAGCGTTTCCTAATACAGAATGGCGCCTGGTCCCTACTTCAGTAGGTACTGAGAAACTGCCAAAGGAGATGGTTATCCTACCTACGAATATAGCATTGAAAGTTATAGAAGAACCAGGTTAATGGACAATGGAGTTCTACATCTATTTTGGATAAGACCCAGTATGCTCACCGGGTAACCCCAGCCTTCTGTCCCTTCACCTTTAAAATAATTATCCATGTGAAGGCAGGGTTTCAGAATTTTGTGGTAACTGGGAAACAAGAGCCAATGGCAGAATTAAAGCCATTTGCCTCTATTATCTTGGTGTCTGATAATTCTACTAAGGAATGGGCAACACTTACCCTTCCTTTTGAAAGGAAAAAGCTCCCTCTGGACATTGCTACTCAACAGTTTGGGACCCCTATGATAAGAGTCTCAGAGGGGACAGCCTTGGGTGAATTTCATGCCAGGCTCCACCTCTGTAGTATCATGACCTCTACTACTTAGCTGGAAGTTGACATTAGAGGGCTTCCAGAATCTTCCAAAATAATTTTTGCTGTTGTGGCCAAATCACTTATGCAGACTCTATGATTTTCTAGTGTAGCAGAAAGGCCTGGATGGAAACATTGGAGGGCTCCAATATGTCACTTCCCAATGTAACCTCCTTATTACATTCTAACCCCACCTGTAAGGACCTTTTTGAGGAGTCTGTTGTGGCTCAACCCTATGACAGAGCCCGACAGCAGAACTGTACAATATATGCTCTCCTTGGAAAAGGGAAATCTGTGAAGCAAAGGACTCGAGATTTTCCTTTTCCTAAACCAAAGAAGGTCCACTCTGACTCAGGGTCATATAAGCCTCCAGTCACCCCTAAATGATTCTCTCAAAAACAGAAGGGACAATGGCAGCAAAAGTCCCTTTTGAAGCGTCCAAAGACACTCTTACCGGGGAAAGTGAAAAGCAACTCCAAAGGCAAAGGAAGAGGTGGAGCCTGGTAGGGTCCGATTTTCCTACACCCTAGCACAAACAAATCACTCACTCTACTACATAGGCTGAGAATATTTTAGTGTCCCTTTGGAAAAAGGCAGACCCCACTCCTTTCCTAGGTCGCATGACATCCGGAAAGTAAGTACATCATTAGCTTTCTTCAGAAATGTTTCTTTCGAGTAAGTCTCCAAGTTTACAGGGTGGTCATGAGAAACAGCATTCTTAAAAAATTGCTGCCATGAGCTCGAACAAATTTGACTACACTGTGTATCAGTTGGTAGTATGGTGAGTCCTGACCCCATAGGCGCTATGGTGGAAAACCAGGGGTCTTCTTGATGCGGTGGATATGATAAGATATCGCTGGGAAAGGTGCTACAATAGCACAACCAAACTCAGCATATTTAGGTAAGTCACTTTAGAACTACATCCTAATATTTATAAGTTCGTGTTTAGTTTCATGTTCTTTGCTGCCAAACCCTTTGGGTATCTGGAATAAAGAATGTGGTTGATAACTTGTGGCTTAACTGTGGACCAAAAATTTTATCTGGGTTGTTGGGATTGAAATTTAAGAGTTAAAGCCATTTCACCACCTGTCAATTTCTTCGGCAAGCTCCTTTGAGGAACAGTGGCTGTGCTATCAAAAAACAGGTTTTGACGTAGTAAAAACCTATTTTTGGTAGCCGCTGTGATTCGTAAAACCCACCCACTTTCCTTGATGAAAAGGCATGGCATTTGGAGAATAGTTATTTTGCATAGATCTGAAAGAGAGTAATGAGTAAATGGTCTCACGCTGGTGCAAAGTTACTATGATAGTGGACGACATGTGATGTGTGGTTGCCACATCTGCAGGCTGGGAATAGGAACTGAACCTAGGCAGTCACTGTAGACAAGAGAAAGAGCCCCCTTGCCTTGGGTTCTATATTCTATTAGTGTCAACGTGCACTTTATACTGGCCAAGACCAACTAAAAGAGAATTCTTTGAAATTGTTTGGTCTATCTTATGGAGCCCTCTATGGACCCATGAGAGTAACTCCTTTGAGGACTCACAGTGGCTGCCAAAAACAGGTTTTTCATACGTCAAAACCTGTTTTTTTGTGGAGGCTAGTAACCATTTGCAATAGTCAAAACTGTACAGTATTGTGTAAAATAAAGATAATTCTAATAAAACTTCGTGTATCTACTGTATCCATTGGTTGTAGGGCAAACTGTTGATGGACAGAGTGTCAAAAGACAGTGTTGATGGATAAAATGTCAACGGTCAAGATGTTGATACACTTAAGTAAAATTGGACAAAATGTTGAAAGGAGTAGATTATTACAAAATAAAAAAACATTGGATGTTTATTTTAAAGTGATTTTGGAGTAAAATATAACAAGTAAAAATGTGCTGAAGTTTCTTCTGCATACTAGAGTTTTCTGTACAGTGTATAAAGCTTTATGAAACTCTCAGCCACAGCCCATGAAACTCTCAGCCGCAGCCCATGAAACTTTCAGCCACGGCCCAGAGGTGGCCTGTGTTGTTAGCACCTATATTGGTGCCAGATGCATGAACATGACTAACTTTAATCTTAAATAAAATAAAAACTACTGAGACAAGAGGGCTCCAATTTGGTACTTTTGATGATTGGAAGGTGGATGATCAACAAACCAATTTGCAGTCCTTTAGCCTCAGTAGTTTTTCAGACCTGAAGGCGGACAGACAAATAGCCATCTCAATAGCTTACTTTTACAGAAAACTAAAAGGGTTATACTGTATACTGAATATACGGTGGACCACAGATATTCGCTGGCGTTAGGGACCACAACCACCCGTAAATAGCGAAAATTCGCTAATGCTTGAGAACCCCTCTAAATATGCTTATAACTGCCTATTTTAATAGTTCAAACACCAAATACTGTATACCTTAAACTATCATCCTAAAACACTACGTAATATAATTTCAGAGTCTTACAACATTACCCCTAAAAATATACAGTATGGCTTACAGCTACACATGAACACTCCTACAACTGTTACTGTACTCTTACCAAAGCAAAAACTAATCAAGTTATCCCTATACTCAGGCACACATTTTCTTTCATACACTAGTATTCAAGCCTTATTGTTTTCTGTTAATGTAGATAGGGGTGATTTTGGTACATCATTTGGTGAATGTTTTTTTAAGAAAAAAAAAGTTTCTTGATAGCTTAGTCGCCTGTTTCGTCCTCAACGAGTTACCTTCCGTGGTCTACCAGAGCTCCATGGTGACCAAACTAATATCAAAGAAGTCTCATCTAGTTGGTCTTTTTGGCCAGGCACTGTCGTAATGATTAACATTATAACACGTGATGGAGTATATAATGGACTCAAAGATAAGAGGGCACTTTTCCTTATCTTCAACGAAGCTGAACCCAGTTTTTCCAACATCAAAAAAACCTGCAAGAAAGAGAAGTGACCATTGCTCATGCATGTCTGTCCTTGTTTACAACTAGGCCGTTGAAGACCAAGAAGCCATAACTCTCTTTTGGTCTTACCGAATGGTTCACGTTGTTACCATCACTCCGAAAAAATTTGGCTGTTTTCTCTGATTTCATAATCGAGGATCATGGAAACATCAAAAATAGCAAGATAAGTGCTTAATATTAAGTTCCAGTTAAAAGTTTTAGTTTTAAACTTTTGGAATTAATAATTTGTTTGTAAAAGCCAGAAGCCAGCTCATTGATTGCTACCTAGTTTCGTAAAGCGAAAATTGTTTTAAATTCTAACTAATTGTTTTAACTAAAAGAAATGTTCCACAAATTATCATTAATATAGAAAAATCTTTCAGATTATACAATGTCTACAATAATCTAGGCAGTAAGTGAGAGTAATTTAGATTACATTAATAGTGGATTTTGTCTGTAGCCTATGTCCTAGGATTACATATCCTTAAGTGGCCTAGCTTAGACCAAAGAACCTGGGATCAGATAATAACAATATCGATAGCCTAACAATAAGGCTACATATTAGTATAATTTTTTCCTTTTATATAAGCCTGTGCACTTAAGCATGAGCTAAATAACCCAGGACTAGCCTAGGCATTACCTTATATCAAGTTCAGTGATAACTTTTTTATGAAACA
This sequence comes from Macrobrachium rosenbergii, assembly GCF_040412425.1. Classification (NCBI taxonomy): domain Eukaryota; kingdom Metazoa; phylum Arthropoda; class Malacostraca; order Decapoda; family Palaemonidae; genus Macrobrachium; species Macrobrachium rosenbergii. The sequence goes on from NC_089756.1 coordinate 64,230,776, forward strand.
TCCCATTTTTGGACTAAATTGTTAACCTAGACCATGTAACCTATGACAAGATGAAATAGTAGACCAACCAGCCTAGGACTGGATATAAACAACAATCTGTGGTAGACAAAAATGTAGACTAACTATAAGGTTACATATTAGCAAGTTTCTGTTTTCATACAGCCTTTACATTTAAGAGTGATTTAATAATCTGGATTTTTTAACCTGTACTAGGTTAAGAAAGAACAAATAAGCTGAGGATTATATATAAACAGTATCCTAGGCTCAATAAAACTAGTTTTTTTACGACACGGTAGCATATCTATAAGGCTACATGCTAGTAGGATCTTATGTAGCCTATATCCTTAAAGGTGACATAAACATAGAACAGGCAGTAGCCTAACCAGATTAAGTAGGAACCCATTTTTAAGGAATATCCTACTGTTAGCCTAAAACAGCGATGGCTGAATATTAGATAAAAGGGTAGTCACGGCCACATAAAACAGAAAACTAGATTTTCTGTATAGTTGATATCCTCAAGTTTTAAATAAGCTTAGAATAGGCAGTGGCCTAGAATAGGTTAAGTGAGAACCTTCCAAGAAATCCTCTATTCTTAACTTAATGTAGATCATACTAGAAGCATTAACCTAAATTATATAAAACAGTAGCTTGGGTTAGTTAAACAAATTAGTTTATAGCAGTTAGTCTAAATGGCATGACAATTAGAATGAAAAATTTCACTTAGCCGCTGCAAAAGGACTAATTGTTTAAGTAATACAGCCATATGCAGGTATGAAAACTAACCTCAGTCCTAGAGTTTAAGTTAACATAGACATTTAATTAAGTGTATTACAACTGCACGCTTGTTATCAAGTCAACCTGTAATATGGAAACTACATAATTAACTACAGAAGTGTCGGTAGATCAAAGTGAGAGAAATGGCAGTTTCTTATAGTATTTTGGTTGCTCATTTACAATTTAATGTTATTTTTGGGGGGTTGGCTGTAATTAACATATAATTAACCATAATTAACCCCTGAAGTCCATCCAACAAAGGGTTTCGATACGCAATCTTCACAAGACAGAGCACAGCTACGTCTGTTTGGAACAGTTCATATCCCGCCCGGCAAGTGCAATAACTTGTTAACGTATGGGTACGGTCCCCCCCCGGGCCAGTACTAAACACGGCAAAGGGATATCCCATTTGGCCGATAACAAACAAATGCACCGCCAGTGTCAGAAGCCCTAAAAGTGTAGAAAAAACCAGTTTCCAAGGTATTGCACTTGCCGGACAGGATACGAACTGTTCGAAACAGACGTAGCCGTGCTCTGTTTGGTCAAGATCGTGTATGGAACCCCTTGTTGGATGGACTAAAGGGGTTAATTATAGGTTAATTACAGCTGACCCCCCAAAAATAATGTTAAATTGTAAATAAGAAACCAAAATACTATAAGAAACAGCCATTTCTCGCTAAATACCCGCGGTGTATCTATTACTTAGAAATACTTAAGTGTCTGTAAGGTCTCTGCTGAGCGAGTTTTCTATGGTGACGTCCCATTTTCTTTGCCGCTACAATTCATCACACCTGGCGTGATGGGTCATGCAGACCCAATCATTTAAACTATGTATATAATTATTTACCTGTCTCCAATTTGTATATCATGTATTCTTCTTCCGCAGGCATCAGATTGTATTCAACTCCATTTCTGTCCATTTGTATGATTCAAAGTGTATTCGTTCACTGTATTTAATGTTAATTGTTATCGACCTCAGGTCACCCTTGTTCTCATTGTCTTCCACGGCGTGACGGGTCACTCAGACCCAATCATTTAAACTATATATATAATTATTTACCTGTCTCCAATTTGTATATCATGTATTCTTCTTTTGCAGGCACCAGATTGTATTCAACTCCATTTATGTCCATTTGTATGATTCAAAGTGTATTCGTTCACTGTATTTATTGTTAATTATTATCGACATCAGGTCACCCTTGTTCTCATTGTGTTCCGCGGCGTGATGTCAGTCTGTCGCTATATAAACCGCCTGGGTCACCAATAAATCAGCAGTAAATTTTTCATGTTCGTTTCTTTTACACCTCTTAAAGTGGTGACCCCGGAGTGGTTCCTGGAGCCCGCTTCAGGATCAGAGCGTCATGGAGTCATGGGACATGATACAGGACCTCCTCACCCTCCCTGACACCAACAGCAGTGGGAAACAACTTGAAATAAGCCTGTCGCGGGAGCTCCTCCTCTGTCAGCTTCTCCTGGAGGTCCGCACTCAAATCCCTGAGACCTACGCCATGCCCCCGAGGTCCTGATTCGCACGGCGCAGCACCTAACAGACTCCGCGAAGGCAACGAAGTGGGCACTCGTGCCCACACTCCCCGTCAGCGCCATCCAGCAGGAGGAGGGCGCAGAGGAGGGGGTAAACGCCGTCACCAGGAGGCGCCCAACGCCTCACAGCAGGTGGAATCCCCTGGGTCCTTGCCACTACCACAGGCAGTTCGGCAGGGACACCCGGAACTGCCAGCCGCTGTGTTCGTTCGCCCGTCCAAAAAAACGGGGGAGGTGGTGGCCAGCAGGACAGGCCGCCATGGCAACAGAAGAACCCAGGGGTCCAAAGCCAGTAGGCTTCTACATCTGCGACACCGTCTCCGGCAGGAGACCGCAAGCATGCACCGGACCCGGCTGCCTTCCTGACGGCCGCCAACGGGTCCCCCATCCTCTCCTATGGCACCAGGCTCCTGTCGATCTCCATCCTTGGCTGGAGGTATTCCTGGGACTTCGTCGTCGCGGACGTAATGACCCCGCTCCTGGGTGCGGATTTCCTTGCCCACTTCGGGCTGGCAGTCGACGTCGGTCGGAAGCGCCTCCTCGACACTGACTCCTGCCAGTCCCTCCCGTTAGCAACGGGACCCAAGGCGCCCACCATCTGCTCCGTCGCCCCTCACCAGTACTCACAGCTGCTGAAGGAGTTCCCTGATGTGTTCAGGCCCAAGCTCCACCAGGTACCTGGGGCCCAAGCGAAACATGGTATCTACCACCACATAAAAACAAAGGGCCGCCCTACACACACAAGGTTCTGGAGGCTTCCCCCTTGGCACCTTCAGGAGGCCAAGAACGCCTTCGCCGAAATGGGACGGATGGGAATATGCAAGAAGGCCTCCAGCCTGTAGGCCTCCTCTCTCCACATGGTGCAGAAACCGGACGGCTCCTGGAGACCCTGCGGTGACCACAGGCGGCTCAACCTCGCAACGGAACCTGACCATTACCCCCTGCCGAACATGCAGGATCTCACGGCCTCCTTCCACGGGGCCAAAATATTTTCTAAGTTGGATCTCTTGAAATCTTATTTCCAGGTACCAGTCGCGCCAGACAACGTCCCGAAGACCGCCATCATCACGCCTTTCGGGTCCTACGTCTTCGCCTTCTCCACCTTCAGCCTGAGGAACGCGGGGCGACTTTCTGGCGGCTCATGGACAGCATCCTGGGTGACCTGAAGTTCTGCGTCTGCCACGTGGATGATATCCTTATATTTTCCAGTCCCACAAGGAGCACCAGAGGCACGTCCGGGCAGTCCTGCAGTGCCTGCAGGAGAACGGCCTCGTCGTAAGGTTCGACAAGTGCACCTTCGGCGTCCAGAAAGCTGACTTCCTGGGCCACGAGATATCCCCGGATGGTGTCCGCCTGTTCACATCTAAAGTCGCGACCGTCGCCAGGTTCCCCGTCCCCACCTCCATCAAGGCCGTCCAGGAGTTCCTCGGGATGGTGAACTACTACAGGAGGTTCATCCCTGGGATTGCACACACCATGGCCCCCCTGACGGAAACCCTGAGAGGCCAACCAAAATCCTTAGAGTGGGGACCCAGCCAGCAGCAGGCCTTCTCCCTGATGAAGGCCGCCCTCGCCGAGGCAACCGCCTTGGCCCACCAGGACCCCACCACTCCCCTCCAGCTGACGACAGATGCCAGCAGCGTTGCCTGTGGAGCCGTCCTGGAGCAACGCCTTCTTCAGCAAGAAGTTCAACCTCGCAGAGGCCCGCTACAGCACCTTCGACAGGGAACTCTACGCAGTATACCGGGCAGTCCGGCACTTCAAGTTTCTCCTGGAGGGCATGCCCTTCACAATCTACACGGACCATCAGCCGCTGGTCCACGCCTTCACCAAGCAGGGTGACACATGGTCTTCCAGGCAGCAGCGACACCTCTCGGCCATCGCAGATTTCACCTGCTCCGTTAAGTACCTCCCCGGCAGGAAGAACCCTGTGGCTGACACCCTCTACAGAGTTGAGCTTAATGCAGGATCAACTACGAGGACCTCACCAGGGAGCAGGCCGCCAACCCAGAGACCCCAGCCTACCGCACCACCATCACGTCCCTGAAGTGGAGGGACGTGCCCCTTGGCCCCGGTGGCCCAGATCTCCTCTGTGATGTCAGTACCGGCTAGCCCCGCCCCATGGTGCCCGCCTCCTGCCACCGCCAGGTATTCGACGTCATCCATGGGCTGTCCCACCCCTCCGGCAGGATGATGGCCAAGCTACTGTCAGAGAAGTTCGTCTGGCACGGAGTGCAGAAGGACGCGAGGACCTGGGCGAGGCAGTGCCTGCAGTGCCAAACCAGCAAAGTGGGGTGTCACACCGAGTCTGGAAGAGGCGAGTTTCCGCAGCCAGGGCGGCGGCTCGGCCATGTTCACATCGACATTGGTGGGCCCCTTCCCCCGTCAGGCGGGGCCAGATATCTCCTGACGGTGGTCGACCGCTCAACAAGGTGGCCCGAAGCCATGCCCATGCAAGAAGCCAGCGCGTGCGCCGAGGCCCTACTCTCCAGTTGGATCGGCCGCTTCGGTGTCCCTGACCACATTACAACTGAATTGTGGTCTGCCCTGGCACGGCTGCTGGGGACATCTCATCACACCGCCATGGCCTACAACCCCGCAGCCAACAGCTTGGTCGAGCGGTTTCACAGGTCCCTGAAGGCATCCCTCGTGGCCTGCTGCACCGCCGATAATTGGAAATACCAGCTGCCGTGGGTCCTCCTCGGGCTGAGAACCGCCCCCAGGGCTGACGGCACCCCATCTGCAGCTGAGAGAACCTACGGCGAGCCCCTCGTGGTCCCAGGCGAGCTAGTTACAGAGGACCGTCACAACCCATCTGTCCAGAGGCTTTGCGACATAGTCGGCAAGTTCGCCCCCTGCAAGCGGACATATACCGACAGGTCAGTCACCTTCACGCCGCCTGGCTTGTCCTCCACCACCCACGTCTTCGTCAGGGATGACACCGTCCGCCCGCCACTGACCAGGCCCTACAGGGGGCCCTTCTGTGTGCTCGAGAGGAACAACAAGGCGTTCCTGCTCGCCCTTCACAGGAAGAACGACTGGGTGTCGGTAGACCGCATCAAGCCCGCCCTCCTGGAGGAGGACACAGACGTTACCACACCGCACCCTCCGCCTGGACAGTCGCCGCAGCCGCCCCCCCCGTAAGAACCGGGCATGCGGCCGCCCCCGGAAACACCCGCCCACACCCGCAGCCAGCCGCCCCCCCACACACAGGGTGTTTCCCCGATGTCCTCACGTAGCCGCGGCACCCTTCAGTGCCCCAGCAGATACGCTGACTAATCAGACGTTACCCACGTCTTGTTGGGGGGGGGGGAGTATTTGTAAAGTCTCTGCTGAGCAAGTTTTCTTTGGTGATGTCCCAGTTTCTTTGCCTCTACAATTCGTCACACCTTGCGTGACGGGTCACGCAGACCCAATCATTTAAACTATGTATATAATTATTTACCTATCTCCAATTTGTATATCATGTATTCTTCTTTTGCAGGCATCAGATTGTATTCAACTCCATTTATGTCCATTTGTATGATTCAAAGTGTATTCGTTCACTGTATTTATTGTTAATTATTATCGACCTCAGGTCACCCTTGTTCTCGTTGTGTTCCGCAGGGTGACGTCAGTCTGCCGCTATATAAACCGCCTGGGTCACAAATAAATCAGCAGTAAATTTTTCCTGCTTGTTTCTTTTGCACCTCTTAAATGTCCCCCATTTAAAAACAATTAATATTAACTAGCTTCTAATAACAACTTGTTTCATATCACTACAGGGCTGCCATTAGGCAGGATCCTCAGTTTGGGTGTTCTGTAGCAAATTGCTTGATTCACTTTTTGCCAGTGGGTACGGCCCATACCACCTGCCAAAAGCATAGTGCTTGTAAAAAACAAGGAAAATTTGCAAGGTCGCCAGATGTGGGTGAGATTTGTACTATGCTCCTGACAGCAAGTTTCAAGGACGAAACAGTTCCTTTTAAGCTGCCTCGATTGGTCCTAGGGTTCAGTACTGGGCAGTTGCCATTTCAGCCTGTTTTGCATTAGATCTAGCGCGTTTCTGGACAGTCTAGTGTGTTTTTTTCCCATCTGGCGCGGCCGCACTATTTGACGCCTTTTAGACAAATATAGTGCTTTTCCAGCTGACAACATAAAATATGATAAATTGATTGCCTTTCAGAGTCTTTTGCCCTACTATATTGAAACAATTTCTGCATTATCATTGTTATATTATAGGAGACTGCTCTTTCTCTCTTTTCCCCAAACTATGCTGTAGAGTGGAGGCTACTGTAAGATAAAGTCAAAATACTTGTTCTGTTAATGAGAGTACTCATCCTGAACAGAGTTTAACTTGGTGGGAGGAGAAGGCAAGGGATTACTTAGGTGTAGGGTTAACGAAGCTTTTATCCGACTCAAAACGCATTCTATCGCACAAGATGGGACCCTAAAACAGCAGAAGCAGACATCACGTTATAGAGATACTTTTACTGTTTACTTAGAACTTTTCTCTTCAAATAAGAATTAAAGTTATGTTTTATCTGCTTGCAGGCATCCAACACTTTATGTGCTTTTGTTTGATATTAATTTCATTTCATTTAATCAATTGCTCTCTATTGATAAACAATTTGTTATCCACTCAGTATAGAAATATGATTAAATAAAAACCAGACTTTCAACTATTTTATTATTTTCTTTTATCTGAATCTTATTTGAAAACTATAAATCAAGTTTATAATTTACTTTGGTATTTCAATATATCCTAGCGCCTTTTATAGCTTTAGCGCGTTTTGGAAGCTCCTGCAGCGCGTTTCAGAATCAGAAATGGCAACCCACCATCACCCGGTGAGGAAGGGAAGATTACATCTTTCCGGCAGCAGATATTTAACCCTTTCTCGGAACAACATCAATGTTTGGGCCAAAACCCAGTGACATCAGTCCCCGGTACCTCCCAGATTAACCCTGCGGAAGAAGTAGAGGAATCTTTACATGGGGTTGACATTCTTACTAAAGAATATGAAGTGGACATTGCTATGGAAATGGCCCTGCTGAACCCAGAAGGCTCAGGAACACAAATTTTAGCTAGCCATGGGAGGAACCTTCCAGAAGGAATTCTATCCCCATGCAGCTATCGTTACTGAATAAGATCTTTCCCCCAAAAGGGATACTAGGATCCATCTAACTCGACTGAAATGACTACATTTTCGGAGGGTTATAGTAACTTACCAGGACTTCTGCCCCTTGATTAACAGGCAGTTACAGTTCAGTTGCTGAAGCTCAGTTAGATTGCGCAAGCCCCCCCAAAAGGAACACACAGTTTGCGGCATTTGATCAATTCCGTAAGGAAATTGAGTTCCATCAAAGATGCCTTTGCCACAGAGTGGCAATATATAAGGGACATGAAGCATGATTCCGAAAAGGAAAGTAAGTCGGTCATGTACACCCCAAAATGTAAAAGTACTACATCCTGTAACTGACAAGTGAGTGAGGATACAAATGCTGCCCAATTCCGACTGGAAACAACAAAATGGTCAGTTCAGAATACAGAACTTCAGATCAAAACATAATAGGGGCTCCAATACTCACCCCTGATGATACTGATAATCCTTGGCGAGACTCCTCAATGTGCATTCTCTCTCCTGATGGCAAGTATGTAATTAATGAGAGGAAAAACTATGATCGATGTTGTACATGTAGAATTTACAAACGGCAGCATTCCCTAATACAGAATGGCACCTGGTACCATCTTCACCAGACATGGAGAAACCATTAACAGAAACATTTCACTTACCTGTGCCTATAGCATTAAAAGCTATAGAAATCACCCTTTACCAGGTCAGCGAAAAATGGACCTCTACTTCTATTTTGAATAAGCCCCAAGTTGCTCACAAAGTAGTCCTAGCCTTCTGTCCCTTCACTTTCAAAATTATTAATCATGTGAAGGCTGATATTCAGAATTTGTAGTAACTAAAAACAAGAGACAATGGCAGAATTAAAACCATCTGCCACAGTCATCCCAGTTTCGGGAAATTCCATCAAGGGCTCTCGAACCTAGGATTATTTTTTTTTCCCTAAGTTTGATCCCAAGTGTCCCACATATATAATAATAATATATTTTAGGAGTAATTTTGTGGATTTTTCCACTTTTGTCAAAATTACCAAACTTAATAAATAGGAAAACATATCACAGCATGGAGTGAAGTTGAATCTGAAGTTAAATAGTGGGTACTGTGGTAGAACCGTCATCTACCTGATAATGTTCGGACCTGTTTTTTCAGGCGGAACTATTCTGTGGGGCTGGACCACGGATTCCAGGGGGGCCCCCCGGTTCTACGAATAGGACTCTTGGCTTCCTGTCCGGTTAGCCCATATTATGATTAGGATGGGGATGACTGTATTATTACAATATACTCAGTCCTAGCAAGCGGGTTTTGCTTACACTTGGGCGATACTATTCATGATATGCCATCCCCTTTTTGGGGTAGGGTAGGGACGCGAACATTTTGGAGTCAGTTCCCACTTGTGCCATAAGTGGAAGTTTCAACTTCATATTAATTTTTTCTTTTGCCAATGATATCTTTTCAAGATTTCATTACCCCTTTTTTAAAATTCTGGCACAGTTGATGACTAAAGTAGAATCTCCTTTGCACAGATATAAATGCTAGAAAGAACATCCTGTTCCAAGTAAAATATCAATTCCTAAAGACTCAGAGAATTTGAAAATCAAAAAGAAACAAAAACAAATAGTTAAACTCCAGTATTATCGGAAACATACATTGACAATGACTAAAATGAGACAAGTAATAACCATCAACTAAATCTAGTTCCATATTTTTAGACAATCCAGATTTTTAGTATTTAAAAGCAGAAAAACAAATCCTGTTCATATCAAGTAAAATATCAATATCCTAAAGACTGGAAGAGTTTAGTGAACTGGCTGGGTGTTGTCTGGTTTATTAAAAGAAAACAAATACAAACAAATTGTTAAACTGGTGCGAAAACTAGTTTCTACACACGGACAGGGCAAAACAGAGATTATGTTTCGGACATCTATGCTTGTGGACAGACAAACAGATGGCGATTGTGAAATATTAAAGACAAGATAAAAATAGCCTATATCAACGGAAAGGCCAGGAAATTCCACATATGGACATTTGCATGAGAAAGATTAATGAAGAAATAACATAATATACTCAATGCCAACGTTAGTTCATACATTTTAAACAGAAGATTTTGGACATTATGAGTACAATTGGTCCAGATTTTTAATATTAAAAGGAGAAAAACATATTCACCAACCATTTTAGAGAGAGAAAACAAATTATTAAATATACACCCCACACAAGACATGGAATGTAGACAAATAAAAAACAATGAATGGCTAATACAAACAACAACCAAAGCCCAATCAACAACCTTTCTACAAATAACCAACATAAATGAAATAAAAGTAACAGTAACCAGCCATGAAACACTAAACTATACACAAGGAACAGTAATGCTCCCAGACAATGATGAAAAAGAGCTACCATCAAAACAAATCTTAATTGACTCCCTTAAATTAAGATACAACAACATACATGACTTGGAATTATATACTGTCCCAAGTAGAAAGGATGCAAATAAACATATTAAAATAGTCAAAATAAAATTTACAAACCGGGAACTACCACGAAAAATAAAAATTCTAGGACTAAATAGAGAAGTTCGCCCCTTTGTCCCAAAACCTCTCCAATTTTCAAAATGCCTAAAATACGGCCATTCAACAAAAAGATGTAGAAATAACACTATATGTGCTGTATGTTCTGAAGACCACACAACAAATTGGAAATGCAAAACCTTCAAATGTGTAAATTGCAAATTAAATCATCATGCAAAATCTAAAGACTGTATATTTTATCAATATTATACAGAATTACAAATGTTAATGGACAGAACTGGTATGCCCGTTAACGAAGCCAAACTCAAACTGAAGGTGAGAGGAATCAATGATCCAGTAAAATGCCATTCATATTCAAATGCTGTAACAACTCATAATAAACATAAAGAATCTCAACACAGAATAGCTGAGACACACCTCTCCCCCTCCTCTACTACTCATAAAAGCCCAAGAGTACAGTTGCAACAGACCTCTCTTACATCACAACAGACCTCCCCAGTAATAAGCCCAGTTAATTGTTCAGAAACGAATTCCAATGATATGGAAAAATCAACAGATCTGGATACTCCTAATGCACTAACATCATCCACAGAAAACTTAATTGACAAAAATAACCATAATAGAAAAAGGAAAGTAATTGACAGAACTCCCCCCTCCCCGAGGAAAAAACCTAACATTCCATTCACAGATCGATCTAACAAAACACAAGTCTCGCCCATCATTAATCTGAAACAGATTACATTAACTGCATCACAAGTGGAAATCCATAGTGTTCTACAATCCAAGACAAATATAAATAACGATTCCCCAAATATGGATAAATCCTCTAACGTTTCCGTAATCTCATCACCAAAATCAACAAAGAAATCTTCAATTAAACATCCCACTGAAAAATCAAAACCCATAAAATTTAATCAAATCACAACCACATCAAATCAACCCTCAACAAGACCAAAGAATAATAATAATAATAAACCTAAAAATTCAAATCAAAATTTTATACCAGCACATCGGAGATCCAATATACCTATACGTACCAGAAATTCCTAACAAAAATATTTCAACATCCACTAATGGAAACATAATTGGGACCCAGAGAACAGAACCATTCCTTCAACACTTGGAACATGATTTATCAAGAGTGTTTCATCATAACATACAATTGTTTACCTAACAAAAATGAAAATATAACCCGAAATTTCATAAATAACTTTACTAGGTTCCGAAAATGCCCTTTAACATTCCATCAAGATGGTGAACTATACTCGGAATCCTTAAAACTTGAAAGAAACATGATCAAAACTCAATCAGATTTGCTAATAAGGAAATATGAAGAAGAACCAATCAATGCATCAAATATTCAGCAATCAAACCAAGTTACAAAGAAACCACAAAGTAACACAAACTCCCTTAAAATGTTACGGGATATAGCTAAATCAGCAATTAACTTACAAAATTTAACTCCAATTTCACCAAACAATGACCAATAATATAATTCAGTGGAACATGAATGGATTATCTGCTCGGCTTCGGCTAGATGAAATCCAGAGAATACTAAAGGAACATAAACCTATTTGCATATGTTTGCAGCATATTGGCACAACTCCAGATAACTTTAGAAACTAGCTTGCCACTCGCCAATAGTGGATGGCAAGCTAGGAACAGCTATATATGTACATAACGATTCAGCTTATGAACCCTTAAACATTGCATCATTGTCTATCAAATAACTGCAATCAAATTGCATATGCCAGACAATCAAATTATCTCTATTCTAAATCTATATAATCAGTCAAATTTTAACTCAAACTTTAGTGATTTACCACAAATACTAAATAATGTAAATGGCCCCCCTACTGATGGTAGGCGACTTTAATTCCCATAATCCATTATGGGACAGCACACATGCTAGTAACTTGGCCGGCACAAACATTGAAAATTGCATAAGTGATCAGAATTTACATTGTCTGAATGAAAGTGATTCACCAACGTTCTTCTCAAAAACTCGTTTAACTTTCTCCTCAATAGATATTTCATTATGCTCACTGGAATTAATCGAAAAATTGGAATGGAATGTCCTAGACGATTCATACACAAGTGATCACTTTCCAATTGTTTTGAATTATTTGAACAACAAAAACAATCATTTCCCATAAAATATAACTTAATGAAAGCTGATTGGGATAAATATAATTTACAAACTAGAAATATCCACCCCTTTCCACTAAATCAAAACAATGTCGTCACAAATGATTTCTTTTCCAGTTTTGTAATAAATGCTGCAGATAAATACATCCCAAAACTTCTTCAACTCCTAATATATCCACCGTTCCATGGTGGTCTAACAATTTATCTCTCTTAAATCAAACCAAACACACACTGGCACGTAATTTGAATAGACTAAAGTCTAGATTAAACACCCTTAATAAAGGCCCTTTTAATATAAACAAACTAAACAAGATAATAGTTATAAATATAACTATTGATCACATTAAACCACTTTACAATAAATATAATGCAAAGTTTCGAAAAACAATAATATTCGAAAACGCTCAATCGTGGAAAAATTATATTTCGGAGTTGTCACCAAATACTTCAATTAAGGAAATATGGCACAAAATTCGTAAAATCAATGGTAAACATATAAGACCACCTAGAAGCCCAATGCAATATAATGGCAAACTAAATCATAACCTACAAGATATTTCAGATATATTAGCCAAACATATAAAAGACATTAGAGCTTATTCTAAATTAGATGAACACTTCAAAAGAATTAGAACACAAAAAATGAATCACACAATTAATTTTGAAACTGATGAGGACCTTGATTATAATCAAGAATTCAATATGAGTGAACTTAATTTTGCCCTAAAATCATGTCGATCACCAGCTCCGGGTCATGATATGATTTCTTTTGAAATGATCCAAAATTTAGCAACACTAGCTAAAGAATTCTTATTAAAATTATATAATAACATATGGCTAACGCATGTCTTCCAAACTAAGTGGAGACATGCAAAAATCATAGGCCGACCCATCAGTAAACCAGGAAAAGACCCTAGCAACCCCACTAATTATAGGCCAATATCTCTAACAAGTTGCCTGTGCAAACTGTTGGAGAAAATGGTTAGTTTGAGATTAACAAGTGTTATAACAAAAAACTCAATTTCATCACCTACCCAATCGGGATCAATAGCTGGCAGATCTACACTGGACCCATTATTTCAATTAGAAGATCATATTAAAAAAGGATTTGAAAAGAAAAAGCTGACTGACTATTTTCTTTGATATAGAAAAAGCATATGATACCACATGGAGATACAGTATTATGCACAAACTCCACAAATCCGATATTCTAGGTCACCTTCCAATATTAACAACAATTTTTTAACAAATCGTACATTTCAAGTACGCATAAAAATACATATTCAAATTCCTACATACAAGAGGAGGGTATCCCCCAAGGCAGTGTTTTGAGCTGCATCTTATTTGCCCTGGCAATGGATGATATTACTGAGAACCTGCCTGAGGATGTACAAAATAGTTTGTAAGTGGATGATTTTGTAATATATTATTCAAGTTATTCTCTAAGACATGCTCAAAGAATGCTCAATATAGCATCAAATAATATAACCACTTGGACTAACTCAGTAGGTTTCATCGAATGGAGTCACTGGAAGTTACCGTGTCGAGGGATTGAGACCTGGAGGTTCCAATCCATTTATCACTTTAAAAATTCCCCTTCGATGATAATTCCCCATCAGGGATGTTCCCGAAGTAGCGTGAATTGGATATTAAGCGACATTTGTAGCTTCATGAATGGGACGTTGTAAAGATCCGCAACCCCAGAGTACCCATGTAAAGATTGGCTATCCTCAGAATGAACTTGTTAACATCAGCCACCCCCCAGTACTGAACACGGTGAAGGGACATTCCATTTGGCCGACAACAAACAGATGCACCGCCAGTATCAGAATGAGCTTGTTAACATCAGCCACCCCAAATATTAGCTTGTTAAGATAAACAACCCTCAGGTACTCTGGGGTTGCTGTTCTTTACAATGCCCCATGAATGTATATAACTCACGGTGTGATAAAAATTTCATAATAAGAGCTGCGTGTTCCAAACGTACCAATGAGTTATCATGGTGGAGGTGGGTTAATGCCGAAGCCAAGTACAATTTCCCCGCTCTTGATGGGTAAATAAGTATGGCAGATTCGGCTTTAACTTACACCTCTCTTGGTTGCTCAATGGTTTGCTGCCGAATGGAGTCGCTGGAAGTTACCGTGTTGACGGATCTAGACCCGGTAGTTCTGATCCATTTATCACTTTAAAAATTCCCTTCAGTGATAATTCCCCATCAGGGATATTCGTGAAGTAGGGTGAATTGGATATTAAGTGACATTTGTAGCTTCATGATTGTATATAAATCACGGTGATAACAATTTCATAAGAGCTGCGTGTTCCACATGTATCAATGAGTTATCATGGTGAAGGTGGGTTAATGCCGAAGCCAAGTATGATTCCCCCACTCTCGACGGGTAAATATGTGTTGCATTTACATCCACCATTTTGGCAAATATAAGTAGAAATGCGAGGATCAACTTAAACTCATGTCTTCCCTGTGAGCGTCTTTATTCTCAACTCTATTTGCAAGACTCGCCACAAGATGGCAGCGCATGAAACAATAACAATAGAGACCTTCAATATAAAAGGTATCAATAATATAAAACACCATTCCCAACAAAGTAAATGAGTATAATATCTTTAAACATACTCTTCAAGTAAAATAATTAATTTGTGTTTACTTCTCAACATCCTCCCTTATACTTAAATTAATTCGCCGCTAACAGTGGCAAATTTCTTTAACTTTTACTTAGACATAGGCTTTGTAAACATATCAGCAATATTTTCATCTGAAGGCACATAAACAAGATCTACAATTTTACTTTCAATTTGAGATCTTATAAAATGATACTTAATATCAATATGCTTAGATCTTTGGTGGTGGACAGTATTCTTAGCTAATGCAATAGCTCCCTAATTGTCAACATTCAGAATAATAGTTTCACGATTACAATTTATCAGCATATAATTGTTTCAAAAAAATTTCCTTCCTGTATAGCATGGGTTATAGCTACATATTCAGCTTCACAAGTGGACAAAGATACTACCTTTTGTTTCTTTGTCTTCCATGAAATTTGTGGTCCACCTTCACACAGTTTAAAACAATATCCTGTAATACTTCTTCCATCCTCAAATGCACCCCAGTCTGAATCACAGTAACCAACTAAACATAATGGGTCATCTGACTTCTTAAAAGTTAAACAATAATGCAAAGTAGCCTACCCTTCAAATACTTCAAAACATGCCTTGCTAAACTTAAATGTGCAATAGTAGGGTTAGAAATATAATGGGAAACTTAGTAACATAACTCAAATTAGGTCTAGTACCAGTCATAATGTAGATTAAGCTACCAACAATCTCCCTGTACAATTTAGGGTTAGCTGATTCTTTGGAACACTAAAAATTAACTTGTTTATGCTTAAATCACAAGGGATTGCTTTGGGCTTACATTCATTCATTCCGAATTTCTCAAGAATTTTCTCACAAAATTTCCTTTGGTTCATAACAATAGTCCCCCCTGAATCAGCAATAAATTCAGTTCCTAAAAAATATGAGAATCTCCCAATATCTTTCATCTTAAACTTATTTTTGAGAGATTCCTTTAAGACATGGATTACATTACCGTTATTAGCAGCAGTTATCAAATCATCAACCCATATCAATATAGTTATATCATTGCCTTCATACTTTGTGTAAAAACATGCATCAGCAGCAGATTGTTTAAACTTATGACTAACAAGAATTCTATGTAACAGATTATTCCAATTTCTTCCACTTGTTTTAGTCCATACAAAGATTTGTTCAATTTGTAAACTAAATGTTCACCTTTTTCATTGGTTTTCTTGAACTCTTCTGGTTGTTCAAGATATATTTCACAGTCTACTGTATATCAGCATTTAAATAGGCAGTTTTCACATCCATTTGGTGAACTTCCATATCTTCTTGCACTGCTACTTGCATCATCATCCTTATTGTAGTATGGCGTGCGGTCGGTGAGAAAGTCTCTTCATAATCCACGCCTCTCACTTGGGAATATCCTTTTGCCACGTATCTTGCTTTAAACCTCTCTGTGTTGTTTGGTTCATGCTTCACTGCATACACCCATCTTCCTCCAACAACTGTCCGTCCTTCAGGAAGTTTTGTCAATTTGAAAGTGTCATTTTCTTCCAAGGCTCTCATTTCTTCTTCCATAGCCTCCTTCCAGTAATGCGATTCTGGAGATTCGAGAGCTTCTGTGTATGTAGTTGGAACGTCAGCAACATGGTAGCAATAATCAGTGGAACATTGTAGTAATCTTTCTTGTATTCCATCCAACTCATAGTCTTCTAAATGCTTGGGCCTATTTCGTTGCCTCTGTGGATATCTTCTCTCTTCTTGTTCCTTTTTATCTTCTTTCTTCTTTTTATCTTGTTCATTCTCATCTTCACCTTGAAAGTTTCTTCTTCCTTCATCTTGATTCTTATCCTTGGATGTCTCATTGTCTTCATATGCTGGATAAGGATTTACATATTCTTCATATAGATATATATAGATATATATACATGTATATATATACATATACATATATATATATATATATATATATATATATATATATATATATATATATATATAGGTTCCATAAAACATAAAAGGCTAAAACACAGTAATTTATTCAAATGAGACGTTTTGCACTTGTACTATGTGCATCTTCATTCTGCAAATATAACAAAGTTTGTTAAAATTTACAAAAAATTATTATAAAAATAAAGTTAAGAAAAAAAAATCATTTATAAAAATTAAAATTAATAATATATCTTGAAATGTATACAATAAAAAAAAAAACAGTGCTCAACAAACCATTCAAAGGAGAAGGAGAAGAATGATGACCAAGACCTGACCCCACCCTATGAATTCAGTTATGCTAGATGAAGAGGAGAAGTGCAAACGTTAGAGTTCAAAGACGGAACAAGCCGTTTGATGTATCAGGACTCAAGGGTGGTTAGGTAATCACTATGATTTGTTCCACCAATAATAGAGAAATGTTTTTTATTTATTCGATTTTACATATGGAGGCATTATTCTTTATGTTAGAAAATTCTGGTTTACTCAGTTTCTGGCCTGTTCTAAAACTGTATCCCACATGGCTACAATATCTCACCCGCAGTAACCTACGGCAAGATCCAACATAGATACCGGGACATCCCGGGCACTTGAATTTATAAATAATGTTAGATCTCATGAAGGCCTGCAGTTTGTCCTTGTAGCCAAAGAATACACCAATCTTGAGTGGATTGATTGGAATCAGTTTTATCTTAAGGCAGCCAAATTCCTGTTCAATTGTTTAAGTTTGGCTGAAAACTTGTTGTCAGAAATAAATGGGATTGTGGCATATACATTTTTCTTTAAGACATTATAAGAGGGTGTCGGATTAGAGAAATGTTGTGACAGCAGTCTGTTAATGACTTTAAAAACCATATTTTCAGGATAGGAGTTCTGTAAGAAAAATTTTACTAAAAATACAATCTCATTATGAAAAAAAGACCAACTCGAAGAATAACGAAGAGCCCCATAAACCAGAGTGTAGGCCTATATGGAATTTAGTTTAAAGTTCTTAAAGCATGAACTATAGAAGTTGTTAGCAAGTCCAGTGTATGTTTTTTTCCTATACACAGATGTAGTAAACCCACCATTGTCTCTGCTTACACTGATAATTAAAAAAGGTAGAGTTGTTGCTTTCTTTTTCCATGGTAAACTTTATATTTTGATGTTGCTTATTAATATGGTCCAGAAACATCTCTCTGTGCCAAAGTTCCCTGAATAACGCAAATGTGTTATCAACATATCGTCTATAATAGACAGGTTTACACACATCCGGACAGTTAGTTAAAAAGGTTTCTTCTAAAAAAGCCATAAAAATATTAGCAAATACAGGTCCCAATGGGGAGCCCATGGCAACTCCATCGACCTGCGAAAAGAGCTGACCATTAAAAACAAACAATGAGTCTTGCACAGCAAGCTCAAGAAACATCTTAAAAAGTTGTCTGTTAGAACCATGAAAAACTATATGATCGTCATAAAAAATCTTGTCTAAAATAATGTTGATGGTTTCATTCAGAGGCACATTTGTGAAAAGAGATTCTACGTCGAAGCTTGTTGTGTGTAGATCACAATCTTGTAGGACTATTTATTTCTGGAACTCATAACCATTTTTAAGTGAAAATTGGTTGTAAGCTAAATCACTGAGTAACAAAACAAGGTATTTTGATATAGTATTTTCTTATACTATTCTTTAATTTTTATTTCATTTTCATGTACAGTTTTTTTATATTTCATTTACTTCATTTATCATATTTTTGGTTTTATTCAATTTTTATTTTAATGTGTATTTTTATTCATCTTTATTTACTTAATTTTATCCATTTTGATGTATTTGTACTTTTACATATTTTATATTTATTTATTTTCAGCTTTTTTTATTTTTATTTATTTTTAATGATTTTTTAAAATTTATTTTTCTTTTTCTTTTTTCATTTATCTATTAACTTTATTTATTTTTATATTTATTAATTATAATTTATTACTATTTTTATCTATTTTATTATTTCTTAATTGTTATCAAATCCTTTTGATTTTCATTTATTTTTATTCTTTCATTTTCATTTTTCTATTTTTTCTTAATTTCATTTTTGTTAGTTTAAGTTTTTTCTATTTATGTTTGTTTATTAAATCTTTATATATTTTAATTTATTTTCAAGGATTTTTTAAAGAAATTTTCATGTTTACATGTTTTTATTTATGTTTTCTGTTTTTGAATATTTTATATTTTTTGTGTCCATAAATTTCTGATACAAAGCACATAGTAAAGAATTAATAATATATTAAAATTCTTTTACAATAATTTTGTGAAATTTAAATTGACAATCAAAATAGGTTTTTCAAAACAGTACAAATTTATTTCATCTCTTTCTCATTTTTATTTTTAGGTTACATATAAATTTATTTTTTCTTGATTTGTGTTTTTTATTTCACTATTCTGTTTAATTTCATTTACTTTGCTTCCATTTTTTTTGTTCTGCTATATTATTATATTGTTATATTTTTGTATGTACTTATGTCTCAATTTCATGCATTTAAATTTAATCATATTTGCAATATGAATTGTGTTTGCACAACATAAATGATAGAAAATCAATATTCAAACAACAACAACAGCAACAACAACGATAATAATAATAATAATAATAATAATAATAATAATAATAATAATAATAATAATAATAATAATACCATTTTTTACTTTTAATAAAAAGTGAAAATTTAACAGAAATCATCATAATTATTATCCTTAAAAATTCATAAAAATAGATTCTTTAAAACTATGACAAGATTAGAATCTCTCACCCAAAGAAGATACTTAAATGAACATGTAAAAAAAGTATACTAAATGACGAATGAAAAACAGTGCCAAAATATATGAATAATGTAACTAATGAACCCCAGTCGGTTCTATGGTATGTGGTGAAACGAAGTCGGGTCTACAGGTTCAAAAAAAAAAAAAAAAAAATAGAATAGGACTGGAATGACTGGCAGGAACAGAGACAAACCACGGAGGGGGTTGCAAAACAAAACCACAAAAGTCACCTTAATCCTAATTTATTATGTATAGTAATTTACAATATATACAAACGAGTCCAGGTTTAGCATAAATAACCAATTAAATAAGTGTTAACATTAGTGAAATACAAGTTAAAACAGCAGCAGCCAAAATCAATGAAAAAGTCTTAAAGACCACACAAACGACTTAAAAATCACAATCAAAATACTAATGCAAAAAGCATCTCAAAATACAGTTACCTGATCCATACACTGCTCAACACCATTAATAATAATATAATAAAAAATCATCTCAAAAATACATATATCAATTACCAGAGCCATACACTGCTCGACACCACACTAACAGTGCAATGCAAATAAAAATATAATAGTATACACATACAGTAAGAACAATCATACAGGCAGCATAAATCAATGAACAGGCATCGCCAACAAATGACCAGGCCTCATGAACAATCATATACAACAAAGCAGCAACATAAAAGTGTACAGATGAATATACTAATCTCCTTAGAAATAACATATTGTACCAGCTGTTAAAAAGGATGAATTTAATCAGATGAACTCCGTGAAGACATCGAAACAACAGCCATCAACTGTTAACTAGTCTCAGCCACCAACACTGATGAATCACGGGAGAAACGCCAAGATAACACATCTGTTATCGAACTGGAACCAATCTGCTCTACTGATGACTATGGTTTAGCCATCCAACCACCCTTCAACTGCTGGCCAACAGGTAACAAATACCTGTTGTACAAATAAAGTCTCCATGATGCCATAGCTGCCGAGAACCTGACTCGCTGCTAAGCTAAACCCGACTGACTCTGTCTAAAACATGGCGACAGACGTCAACTCACCTCACCATTAACAAATGCAGGAGGACAGGTAAAACAAGGAAACAATCGAAATAAGATTGCTCCACTAAAACCATTGCAAAACCTAATAGTAACATGTAAAAATGCATAAAACTTTTGATGACAGAACTAATGGATGTAAGTAAGGAAAACCTACATAATGCCTGCGTCACACATTGGCGATTCAAGACTGCGACCGTTGTAACGGCTAGGTTTGGCGACCGATCGGCATCAGTCGCAGGCCTCGAGCCTCAAAAAAAAAAAAAATCAGCTGATTACGATACCATGTAGTGAACATTTACAACAGCAGTGCACACGTTGAGATGAGATTACAAACGTGCCAGTTGCCAATGATTCAGGCCATGCCCACATTTAATAGTTTTTACAGGACGGTGGCGTCCTTGAAGGCATTATGATTTATCCCCAACTTAATTATGTCCCATGCCGTGAATACGCGTTTTTGTAATAACCTTGAAAATGTATAAAAAGAATTTACAGTAGTATTATTAGAGAACAGTTACAAGAAGAACTTTTTTATTTTTATTATTGTGTGAACAACAACAAAAAGGAAAAAAAGGGAGCCAAAATACACTACTGCACATCCCCACCAAAGGAGGAGCCAAAATACTGTAGTCTGCGCATGTTGTGGGGTTGCCAAGTACATGGCGTACGTTGCACTGGATGGTGCATGTCAGCACCGTATGGATTTGAAAAATTTCTGCACTGAGTTGACAGTGTTGTTAGAGCAAATTAAATGCTTGAGTACAGTAGATGTGGGGCAGGGAATGGTCATGAGTTTGATTAACCAGAAGCTCTCTCAAGCCGATGTATACTGTAAAGTTGTGGATTACTTAAAAAATTGTGATTACACTTTGGATGAGTTGTTTGAGGTACTTGATTTCCTCATTAGGAGTTTGGAGCACGATGTGTTGCAAAAGGGAGAGGACGAGTCTGTAAGACCTGAAACAGTTGCATTTCAAAACCCTCATACTAGAACGTGTCCATTTTGCCAAGGTGAGCATTCGGCCAGCGATTATACCAATCACACCACCGTTGAAGACCAAAGGCAACAATTAATATATTTCCGTAGGTGCTTTAAATGTTTAGGCAAAATCCATAGTAGCATTCAATGTAACAGACAGAATTGCAAATTGTGTAATGGTAGCCATCATAACTTGATTTGTAGTAAAAATGCTTTAAAGCCTCAGTCAAATGCGCCTACCGGGTAGTTCAGCAATGTAAGTGTTCAGAGTCAGTCATCAAGTCATTTCACATCCAAGCCAGTAACGGGCCAATGTAGAAATAGAAATCCCGAAGGTTCTAACATAAGTAGAGTAAATGAGAAGAAAAAGAGTGATGAAAAACCCTGTGTGAATGTGAAGTCAGTAAGTGGGTCTGACGTAAATTATTTTTGCTTTTCAAAATTGAATAGAATCATATTTAAAATACCTATTTTCATGTAAAATTTTTATTTTTATTTTTATATTTTTAAAATTATTAACATATATATATTTTTATATTTTCTTTTACAAACTATATAACTATATCTATAGTTTTTATTCATTTATATATATATATATATATATATATATATATATATATATATATATATATATATATATATATATATATATATATATTCATCACCAATTATCATCGTCGATGTTATGTTAAATAATTTTGCAATATTATTCAATATGTTGTACATTTACTTGTTGATGATATACTAACCAAATGATGCACAAAAACCAATTGTGAGTCTAAGAGTTTTAATGTTTAAAAACTGTCTAACATTTTTAGTTAGTGATTCGCAAATATTTCTATTATTATCAGTGGTATTGGTGTTTTTTGATAATTCATCATCATCATCATTGTTGTTGTAGTAGTCATTTTCCTTTTTATTAATAATATCAGCTTCTTGCTGAGGACTCATTATTTTTTATATATAATCAAATTATTCAATCTCTTTCAATGTAATAAAAATAATAATAATTATTATTAATAAAACCTTTTATTACTTTTATAGGATTTTGAGGAGATTCAAATGATTTGTAAAATATTTTTCAAGTATATGATTTTGTTAAATATTCAAGTTTTCTATGACAAATGACTTTTATTTTTTATTATTATTATTTTCTTCTTCTTTTATAGAAAATGAATAGGTAATTCAAAAATTGGTATAATCTTTACAATTAAATTTATTTTTTTCATCTTCATTGATGGGATGATATATTAATTCCTTTATCCTCGAGAAAAAATATAAATTTTGGGGTTGTAACAAAATCATAAATGAATCATCATTCGCTATATTATCTTATTTTTTGAACACTATTATATTATATAAAGAATGATTAGAAAAGTTGGAATCTACCGCAGAAGCCAAATAAAAATTTATATTGGTTAGGGCTGTATTATACGTGTCTTTTAACAAAGACGAATGACAAAATATACAAAAAGTAAATAACAACCAAAATAAAATATTTCCATAATTTTTTTCATATTTTTTAAAATTTGTAATAATTGAAAAATGGGGATCACTTATAATGAATATAAAGAATTGATAAAGAAAAAGGTCAATTATATAGCGATGAGATTGGGATCTAAAAATGAAGAAGATTTTGTAAAAACTATTGATGATTATTTAGTACAATATAAAAATGATAAAACAAATCTTACAAAATGTAGTATTTTGATTATGAACCTTGAAAATCTAGCCCAAAATAATCCCAACACTACTATAGGTAAAATTTTAAAGGGCATATTAACAATTGAGATGCTGGAATGTGTATAAAAAATTCATAAAAAAAAGTTCCGGATGCTTTCGTTATTATAAAGATGAAGAACAGAATAAACTTATAAGACAAAAAATGGCGGGAAATTTTTGTATCGATAGCAGCCACAGCAGCAATGATGACGATGACGATGATGATAGTAATAATGATGACGATTCTTTATTACTATCACCAGAGTCAAAACATCCTCTTTATAAAAAGAAAAAATGGGATTGTAATTATAAAAATTTTACCTTTCATGAAAATGATGATAAATAAGCCATCCTCTTGTCCATATCGAATGATTGTAATGGTTTATGTAACCCCTACCTGTATAATATACTAATGAAATATACAACCGAATACTCAGAAATATCTAATTTACCTAATTATAATAACAATAATAAAGATATTTACGTTTGTGAAGAATGGCAAGTTTTACAAGATCTTTTAAACCCTAATAATAATCTAATAATCAACATGACAAAAAATAATTATGCAACATTAAAAAATAATAATGATGATAATACCTATTTTTTAATGATGATGATGATACCTCTTCTGTAATGGATTCTTCTTATCTTAATAATGATAATAATTATTCTTCTTCTTATAATAATAATGATAATGATTAAAAAAAGGAAAATTATCAATATATGTCCCAAAAGAAAATCCACCTTTTCTAGAGAATTATTAGAATCTCTTTTATATATAGTTTTATTAGCTCTCTCACACTTACGGGGGTTCCTATAGCGCTACCCGGTACGCGACCTATGCCATGGAGGGAAAAGCAGTGTTCGTGCGGAAAAGTTTCTTTGTAAAAACTGATATGTCCAAACTATAACTGATATAAGCTTCTGATTTGTTTTATGATGTCGGCAAATGATTGAATTTTTTCCTAAAGCAATTAGAAAATCTTTGCATGGCTTAGAAATAATAAAAAAGACATGATGAAAGTGAAATTTTTAAGGACAATCGTAGAAATTTTTTTGAAATAATCATGAAAAATATAATAATTAGGTTTGGAGAGTTTATTTTATAAATAAATTATGTGGAAATGTTTGAATTTTCACGTTAAGGCAATAATTTTGCTATAAATGTGTTTGCTAATTAGCTGTTACTGCTTAAAATTGCAGATTTTTTACAGAGTGCAATTTTCAGATTTTCCAACCTACTTATGTTGACGTTTCGTATCATACCTAAGTAAGGAATAAAGATAGGAAAAATAAAGGTGGTATTAGAAAGCTGAATAAATTTCCTATAAAATGCACAAACGAAAGATATATGTATCGTTAGAATAAAATTGGCAATTGTTGTTAGATTACGGACAATCTTTTTTTTTCTAAGAAAATATACGGCAACGATTATTATGTAGAAACGTTGATATTTTTACATTTTGCTGTTCAGCACGATAAAGCACAAAGAATGGCCATTCGAATGATATATAATACATGCACATTGAAGTTATTTACAGATGCACAAACAGGCGTACAAAAATGATCTACGTATGCATAAATTCTGGCCGAACTGCGGAGTTCAACCATATATATATATATATATATATATATATATATATATATATATATATATATATATATATATATATATATATATATATATATATATATATATATATATATATATATATATATATATATATATATATATATATATATATATATATATATATATATATATATATATATATATATATATATATATGCTGACATTTTTTCGTAATTAATCGGTAATATATAATGCTAGGAAAAAAAAAGTGAAAACTGCGATGGAAAGCTGAATAAATTTCCTAAACATATATTACCTAAAATCAATAGGTGTTCCCATTAAATAATTGAGTAATTGAAGCTCAAAGAAGTAAGTTTTCTTTTTTCACGTTAATTGTTCGCTAAAGATTTTTATATAGAAACGTTGATGTTTTACATTTTGCCATTCAGCACGATAAAGTACAAAGAATGGCCGTTCGAATGATATATAATACCTGCACATTGAAGTTATTTACAGATGCACAAACAGGTATACAAAAAATTATTCACGCACTCATAAACACTACGCTGAACTACGCAGCTCAGCTGGGTTCGCAAATGCTCATATTTACACTTACATTTTCGTAATTGCTCGGTAATGAATAACGCTAAGAAAAAAGTGAAAATTGCAATGGAAAGCTGAATAAATTTTCTATAAATAGCCCATGTAAAAGTAATAAGTGTTCCCAGAAAAAATTGAGAAATTGAAGCTGAAAGACGGAAATGTTGTTGAAAGACAGAAATATATGTAAAAAAAGTAAATTCTTCACTATTTGTCTTATCGAAAAACACTTGAAATATTCAAAATACTCAACAATCACTTGCAAACACTTTTATAACAATAAAAAAATGAAAGCACTTCACAAACGCAGATAAATGACGACAAAGCAAAAAATGCGAGAGCGCTAAAAAGATGAGCTGAACTCAGTCAAAACAGGAGGTGAAGTGCTTCAGTTGGGGAGGACTGTGGCGCATGCACGATACCTATTGGTTTCCTGTTTACGTTTTCTTGTAGGTCCAAGATCTTCCCTTGCAATGGCGCAGTCCTTGTTTTCTTCAGATGATTCGTTTTTTTGGTGAATTTCACCCGAAAATAACTCATGGATGACGCGGAAATCGCGTCATTGGAGCACTTACGGCAAAAATTTTATAGACGCTGTTTCACGTCATCGGATCACCAGAGGGTTAATAATTTTACTTTTAATATTTGTCACTAGTGGGGGAGCGGCGATGTTGGTGTGATGGGTAAAGGTGAGTAATAGTAGTAGGGGGAGGAGGAGGAGCAGCAGCAGCAGCAACAGTGGTGGTGGTGGTGGCGGCATCGTCATTTTTATCATTATTATTATTATCATTATCATTATTATTATTATTATTATCATTATTATTATTATTATTATTATTATTATTATTATTATTATTATTATTATTATTATTATTATTATTATTATTATAGTAGTAATGGTGATGATAGTGTTGCTGCTGCTGTTGTTGTTGTTCTTGTTCTTCTTCTACTTCTTTCATCTTTTTTCGGTGTTGTTGATGATGATGGTGGGGTTGTGATGAGGCTGAGGCTATTGTTGCTTCTTCTTCCCTTCCTAATCGTAAAAGTTGTGTTAAAACCGACAATATTAACAATCGAATTTCTTCAGTATCATCATTTGATGATGAGGAGGAGGGGGAGGGACAAATAAACTTACAGATTTTTCCCCTTCAACTTTACCATTTTCTTTGTCATCAATTTCATTCCATATGATGATATTGTTATCATCATTTTCTCCTTTAAATTTATGGCCATTTCTTGTGATTTCATTTTCTTCACAGTGTCATTATTTAATGTTTCCTTGTATATTTTACATTTTTAAATGACACATTCTCTTTCTTTTTCTACATTGCTGTTGACTTTGTCCTTTTTGCCCTCATTGCCGTTGCAGTATCAGTAACAACATTATTATTAGCACCATTTAGCATTTTTACATTTAATAAATTTTCATTGGACAATTTGTCTACAGTTAAAAGAAGATGATGATTATCTTTATTATTATTATTATTATTATTATTTTATTATTATTATTATTATTATCCTTCCTCTCTACCACATCTGCATAAGAAACGGTGGTTGGGGTTTTCTCTTTTTCTTTTTCCTTTTCCACCTTATCCATCTCATCCGCCCAGGTTTCGGTAATGGTAGCGGCGTCTGCTGTTGTTACTGCTGCTGCCACTGTTTCTTCTTCTTTTTCTATTTTGATGCTGGGTAAAGAATTTTTATTATTACTTTTTCCTTTTTCTTTTCGGGAAAGGGTGGCAGCATAATTTTTTTCTAAAACTTCATTTCCTATATAAAATTCTGAAAGTTTTCTAATGGGAGAATATTCTCGTTTGTTTTACTTCATTGACTCCATCATGATATATTTGAAATAAAATTGTAGCAGTAGTAAATATTAAGCAGTGTAGCGGTAGTGTTTCACTCTTCACTCAGCTGTTAGTAATGAATATGAGAATCAACGATCATCTCCTTTTATATAAACAAAGTAAAATGAGAGGGGGAGGGAGAAAGAGTGGGATTTAATAAAAAATTATTTTTTATATATTATTATATAAATTTTTACATTAAAAAAATGGTAAAGAAAATGATTGCAAATAATATAAATGATGCAGCTTTAAAAGTTATTGGATCAGCGACAGATTCAAAATTTATCATTAAAAACAGATAGTGATAATATTTTAAGAAAGATCGATACAATTCAAGACACCAAATTTCAATCGTTGGTTCCCAAAAATTTTTATAAAAAAATTAGTCATTGGAATAAAATTGAAAATGTCAGATTATTACATTTAGAAGGGGATGGGGGGGATTCAATTAGAAAAGCAGTTAGAAATAAACTTCCATACAAGGACTATAACGTAATGAAAATTGAAACTAATAAATCAGCAAATAAAGCTGGTTTTAAAAATGAAGAAGAATTTATTAAAACCATCAGTGATTATTCAATTCTTTATAAAACTGATAAAACAGTTTTACAAGAACCCAGATTATTACAGTTAATTAAATTTCCCAATATCAAATAAAGCATCATCCTAAAACTGTTTTAGTCAGTATTATGGCGTCTGGTTCTGTATTTACAATTTTGAACACAATATCAAATATATATACACAAAAAATACTGGATGTTTTCGTTCTGATAAAAATGCTGATGATAATAATAATAATAATAAAACAAAAACAATAAAACAAAAAATATTGGGAAATTTTTACATTAGTAATGATAATAATGATGATGATACGAATATTCCTTAATTATTACCTGAATTGGGACATCCACTTTTCAATAAAGAGAGATGGGATTGTAATTATAAATATTTTGATTTGAGTGGTACAAATGAAATTAAAGCTAATGAAATTTTTTATTTGAGTTGTAATGGTTTATGCGATCTTTTAAATTATAATGCTTTGGCAGCATTAACACCCGAATATGAAGTATAACATTGTTGGAAAAAGAACACGAAAAACATGATAAATACATGTACATTTATGAAAGGGCTTCAATTTTGCAGGAATTTACTACCAACATTTTTGATTCTGTAAATGAAATTGCTCAAGGAGTGATGCAATTGCAAATTGGTCATAAAATGTATGAATATGTAGATTTAATGACAAAAATATTTTATTTATCACTGTAATTATTATAGATTTAACTTTTGTTGTACACCGGTTACTTAATAATAATAATAATAATAATAAAATAATGCTAAAAATATAGTTTATTAATTTTTCATTATATAAAATTTTCTTTTTTACACTTTTCTCATATATATAAAAGAAAAAATACAATATAAAATATATAAAAAAAAATGTTGACAACAATGACGATGGCGGCGGCGGCGGTAAAAACAACTGCTGTTGCTGCTGTAATAACAACAACAAATACTATTACTGCCGCCGCTACTAAAGGGCTTGATGAAACTCAGTTATTATTGTTGGCTCGGATTTCATCTCAGTTTTTTATACAATTGTATAAAAAATTCAAAAGTAATCATCATCATCATCAAAATATAATAATAAAGACAAGACAATAATAATGATGATAAAAATGATGGTGATATTTATGATTATATTATAATAAAAATGTTGTAATAAATTTTTCATTTTATATTATATGTTTTTTACTGTTTAGTTGAATTATTATTTTTATTAATAATCATCATCATTGATAATATTTTCACAAAAGTATTTACCACATATTTGACGTTTAAATTCCCCTTTGCCCATACCCATTTTACATACTGTACATAAATTTCTAGTGTCTTGGTGTGTCGGACAATAAAAATCTTTACAATATTTCGTGTCTTTGAAATTTATATTATTTTTTTTATCTTTATTAATAGACTAACACCATAAGCAAATGGTGGGTGAACACCTTTCTATACATTTCTTTGCAGTATTTTTATGCGATAAATTAAATAAGAATTTATGAGCCAAAAGGGATTTTCTAATAGCTCTATTTTCCACGGAACAATTTTTAAAATAAAAAACATTTTTTAATTTTTCATTTTTTTATGATTAAAATTCTCCTTTTTCGTTGTTGTTTTTGTTATTATATTACTCGCTTGATTCTTTTCTTTATCTCTCACCATTATCTATTATTTTTTTTAATAATTTTTTTTAGAGATTTGATACCCACCTTTTCCAAATTAACATTTTCTAGAGGCATCTTCATACTTTTGTACTATTTTTACGAAAGAGAAAGTGTGTGTGTGTGTTATATATTTTTTAAATGGTAATTTATATATATATAGGCTATATATATATATATATATATATATATATATATATATATATATATATATATATATATATATATATTATAATAAATTATTGAATTTCAATGAGATGGGGGAAGAGGAAAAAAATGAGTTGGATTAGAATAAATTATTTTATCACTATCATCAATCAGTTTCAATATGTTTTTATATATTTTTTAATTTTTTGGTAATGGTTATATACATCATATTATTCTTTTAAAGTAAAAACGTGTATTTTATTATATTATAAAAATGTTGCAATAAATTTTATATTGTTAATTATACTTTTTGGTTAAATTATTTTTTTTTATCAATTTCAAAAATGCATCTACTATATAAATGACATGTAAGTACACCTTCACTTATATCATATTTATATAATATATATTTTGGTACGTTGGAGGTACCTCCATGCTTTTTTTTATTACTAAAAAAATACTGTCACAGATGAAAAAGAAAGTGTTGTTTTATATTTTATGTATATATAAAAAGAAAGAGTATATAAAAAATTTTTATTTTTATTTTTTCATTATTATTATTATTGAGCTTCAACAACTGGAATGAGAGATGGGGGAAACGAAACAAAAGAATGGATTGGTTTTGAATAAATGATCAATTTCGATATAAATTAAAAAATTTTTTGGTAATGGAAATTAATATAAATACTCGTATTAAAAGTATCACGTAAATACTTGTTATTAGCATTTTTGTTGTATTTTTAAAATTTAGTTTTTATTATTATTTTCTGTTTGTGTTTTTAATTAATAATGAGGGTGGTGTTATGATCATCATTATTATTATTTGGTAAAAAAAGGATAACCTATCTGATTCATTATCAACACTAATGCCTTTACAATAATAATTACCATTATTATTATTATTATTATTATTATTATTATTATTATTATTATTATTATTACTATTTTGTGGTTTTGTTTTATAATAGCTAAATTGTTTGGGGTTTTTCTTTTTTATTTCTATAATTAATAATACAAATGCAACATAAAATTCCAAAGAGTATTACAAAAAGTACAATTATTAATATTAGCATAATGTTAAGGGGCATTATTAATTGGGGATTTGTTTACTTGTTTTTCAAAAACTTGTCTTTTTATTAATTGCTGAAATAATAACTGCATGGGGTGTCGTCTTTTTAAACTTAGATAACACCATTTTTTATCCTCATCATCCTCGTTCTCCTTATCCTCCTTCTCCTCCTCCTCCTCCTCCTCATCATTATTATTACCGTCGTCGATAATTCCATGAAAATGGTTCTTGTACCATTTTTTGTTTAATATATATTTGGTGACAGAAACGCGAGACACGTTTCCCTTTATGATACTGTAATGAATAATTACATTTGGATAAAGAGAATGAAAATCCACTACTCCAGTATCGTTGTATATTCCTACATGAGGATTAGAAATGCATCCACCCTGTATTTTCATTTCATTTCTCCTTTTTATTTTTTTTATTATTATTAAAATCATTATTATCTTTCCACACTGGAACATGGTGCTGTAACATAAAATTATAAAAATAATAATTGGCGATACTCGTAAATTTAACATTATTTTTTATTGTCACGTGTAAAAGTTGAATTATAGTTGGAAAGACATTTTGAGTACATAAAAAAATGAAAACATCATCATCATTATTATTATCTTTGAAATTTATTAAAGACGATGTCAATAATTGTTCTCGATATTCGGATCATCAATAATGAATCTCCAGGAAAGAAACGGGTTTATTATTTTTTTTCGTTTTTACATTCTAGTTTGTAGCGTGGATAATGAGGCGTCCCATCCTGTTAAAATTATACCTAATTTAGGATTTAACAAATGTTTATAAATTTGCTGTAAAAATTCATCTTCATCGTCATCACTGTTGTGAGTGACAATTTTTTTTCTTCTTTATTTTCGTAATAATGAAAAAAATGAAGTGGCTAAAGCTGTAGTAATGGGCACAACAACGATAATAATGGTCGTTGGAATGTTCATTTTCATTATTATTATTATTATTATTATTATTATTATTATTATTATTATTATTATTAATATTATTAAATTTTTCACGTCAATACTCATTATATTAAGTGGAAATGGAAATTGTTTAAAAAATATCATCGCTTATAAATTTCAAGGACCCTTCGTTTTTATTGATGCTAAATAAACCCTTGGGAGGTAATTTATAATGATTTAAAAAACATTGAGACAAGGTCTGATATTGACCTAGTGTTCCAGTAAAAAAGTATTTCTTTCCCTTTTCTCGTATTTGCGTATATAAAAGACTCGCCCATTGACAATAAAGTTTAACAATTACGCCCCTATGTTTTTCATTAACTAATTCCTCTGGAGTATAATAATTATTATCACTGGGAATGATAAAACCTCTATTTTTTTATCATTACTATTTAAAAGTTTTTATAGTCATGTGTTCGGGAGAAAATTTTTATAAAAATGGCGTTTAAAAGATTTGACATTACGAGCAATGATTACGAGGTGATTATATTTTTGAGAAAGGTTAACTACAAAAATGTCACCGTTGCCATTGTTTTTGTCGCCACCACCATTACATCAAAATTTTTTTCTAATGAAATTTTCTTTCCATTTATAAATGTAAAACGTATAATCACCAACGTATTCGCGCAGTTTTCCATAATCTACCGATTGTATTTTCATCATCACCTACCCACCAACAATCACCAATATCACTACAATGAAAATTATTATTTATATAATAAATATTATATAATAAAAATATATATATGAATATAAAAATAATAATTTCTTATATATATATTTTACATGGTTGTCACTGTTGTCACTGTGACACAATCACCATACACCATACACAATCTTTTATAATTTTTTTTTTATATTATATATATATATATATATATATATATATATATATATATATATATATATATATATATACATATATATATATATATATATATATATATATATATATATATATATATATATATATATATATATATGACAAAAAACTCTTACCTTTATGAATAGCAGCAGTAGTCGTTGTTGTACAGTATAGTAAATATAATCACCAAAAAAAGAAGGTGGGTGAATTATTATATTACATTACTTATTATTATTAAAAAAGTGATGAGAATACAAAGGGGCGAGAAAAGAGAGAGGTAAAAAGGGATGGGAGGACGGTGGAAGGAATAATGACTAAAGGCCGCTCAGTTGACTTAAACTATACCTCGGTTTTGCCTTGAAAAAATATGTATACAGATATTATGGAAGAAAAAAAACTATTGAATCACCCCTTTACGTTATTCTGTTTATCTTTTAACTATTTTTGAACTAAAATACGTTAAGATAATTTTGTTTTTAACAAAAGGGTGCCGTCACTCTTTTTCTTCTTTTACTAAAATGCCTTGTTTGGTTGGCTTCCTTTTTTTTTTTTTTTTTACTAAAGTACGTTGTTATGACAATTTTGTATTTTAACGAAAGGACGTCTTTATTTATTTATATTATTTTAATACACTTGGTCACACACACACACACACACACACACACACACACACACATATATATTGTGATGGCTTGGATTAACCACCACACTATATCCAAATATAATTCAACAAGTATTCACCAACACAATACTAAATGCACAATTGGTGGAATAGTTCTCAACCTCTTAACCGTGTGCAAAAATCAATTCAAAGGGGCAAAGAAAATACCAAGAAAAATCCTTAATTTTAATACATTAATTAAGTTTATGAACCTCTTCAGATACAAAAATTTGAATATCAATTATACTTAATAACAACCACTTACCCAATTAACGTTCATTCAAACACAAAAGGAGGGGCCCAGACAGGAAGAGAAAATAAAAAGAGAGAATATCCTAACGAATACAATCTAATATCCCTAACAACTTTTATTTATAGTTTTCTGTGGCTCCTCTTGAAAGACAGTCACTCTCCACGTCTGGAGGATAAATCAAGGCAGTCGGGGTGTTAGGGCCCAAAACAGGATTAAAGTGCCGTGATCTCAACAAGAAGTCGTCTATATTTTATACAAGGGTTATAAATACCCTACCGTAGGACAGTGAGGTTTTGGCTTTAATATATATTATCCGAAGATGAACTCTTAAGCTGCAGAGGGTAATGGATCCACAATATATTTGTACAGATAACTAACTCCTATTAAATATACCCCTCGTCCACCCAGGGCTGTGGGGGAGTGGGGAATGGAATGTACTGGGAAGGCCTCACACCCACTCAGCACCATATATACTGGCATTATATCAAAAATAACACTTAAGTAATTTACATTCAAAATATCCAGGCTCAAAAATTGTTACCTAATTAAATGGCAACAACTGACAATATATATATATATATATATATATATATATATATATATATATATATATATATATATATATATATATATATATATATATATATATATACATGTATAAAATATACAGTAAAATATAAAATTTGGTTATATATTTTTATTTTTACTAAAGTACCTTGTTACTTAAAATGAAAAGGATATATATCTAAACTTTTCTTACAATAATATTTTACTATATTTTTTACTAAACCTATTATTATTATTATTTTGATAATATATAATAATAATAATAATAATAATAATAATAATAATAATAATAATAATAATAATAATAATAATAATAATAATAATAATAATAATAATAATAATAATAATAATGGAAATAATAATAATGTAATAAAATATTATATATATTATAATATATAAAATATAACAATAATATAAAATATCATAATAAAAATATAATGACAATATAATAAAATTTTTTAATACATTTTTTAAAGATTTTTTTATTGTTTTTTAAATAACCAATTTAAAAAATATATATAATATAAAAAATGTGACTCAAGTAACAGTTGAAAATAAAATACCAGTAGTTTTGTATTACAAACACTTATTGGTGGCTTTTTATAAACATGATCTCAAGGGAGGTGGTAATAATAAAAATATTTTTGACGAGTTAAAACGGAGATGGAACCGTCCTCTTCATATTGTTGATGATTAAGTTATTTTAGATCACTTCGATTTAGACAATTCTTTAAATGCGGTGTATAATACACCTGTTTTATCCCACAAAGAAAGGAATAGAATAATTAATCAATATGACCTTAATCAATTACCAGATGCCTTAAGCGAGGTGGGAAGGCAATTGGGAATGATGTTTTCTCTATTACAACAACAACAACAACAACAGCGAGGGGAGGGATACAACCCTCCTCCATCTCCTATATTATTATTACCACCACAAGGAAATGTTAATAATAATGGCATTATCCAAAATATGGAAATAGAAGATGAGACTAGTAGTAGTAATAATGATAATAATAATAATAATGTGAGTGGAGTAGGAGGGGGATGAGGAAAAAGAAAAAGGATATCATCATCATCAGGATCAGAATCTTCTGATTCTGAATCCATAAGCCGTGATCGACAACAAAAGCGACAACAACAATGACGACGACAATCACCACAATGAAAAAGGGGAAGAAGTAGCAGCAGCAGCAGCAGCATCATCAAAAAAGAAAGAAAAATTCTTCCATGAATAGAAAATCGCAAGGAAAGAAAAATAAACGGAAACCCGGTAGACCTAAAGGGTCGGTAAATAAAATTAAAATGAATGATGTGACTTTGGTACATCCCAATACCAGAAAACAAATTGGAAAAATGCAGTGCCAAATATCCGGTGATAACGAACAAAAGAATATGATTATAAATGCTTTGAAAGAGTTGGGATTTAATAATGAAAATTCTAAGCAAAATGTTAAACTGGGTCCATTTTGTTCCAAAAGTCATTTAAGTACTATTTATAGGCAATAAAATAAAAATCATTAAATTAAAAAATATATATGGGTATGGATGATAGGAAACAAAACGATGAATTGTTATTATGTAATTTAGAAAACTTTTTATGAGAAAAAGATTGCAAATCAACTCCTTCTATATTATGTTTTCCTACTTTTTTTATTGTTTGGCATTTTCTATAACAGAACAATATTATAGGTATCATTATAATGTATTATACAGTGGCAAAAAAAAATTAATATGTCTGTATATAATAGTTTCACTATCAAATATCTACATTTTTTTAGCATGTTTTACCAATCATGACCAAATTGGTCGTTAACAACAATAACAACCACCGTGACGATGACAACAGTGATGATGATGACAAATGTCATATTCATTCTAGAAACCACAATGAAATTATAAATGATTTATTTAATATGATTAAAATGCAAACCTTTGATGATGATAAAAAAACAACTATATTGGGAAGGGTATTTACTCAATGATAAAAGCATCAAAATGTATCAAACGGCATTTTACAAAGCCAATTTGCTATATATTGATAATAATAATAATAATAATAATAATAATAATAATAATAATAATAATAATAATAATAATAATAATAATGATAAAGAAAAAGAATCATCATCATCGCTACCAATAACACCACCACCACCATCATCATCATCATCACTATTAATAAAACATTCGTGACATTATGCGTTAACTACAAATTTGTATACAAATATTTGGGGACCAATTTATTAGAAAGTTTTTCATTCCTTACCCAGAAATGCATTATTATTATTAAATAAAAATAATAATAGTGATGATGAAGCTTTTATGTTAGTCATTTTATATATGATGATTTTCCTCCTTCCCATTTTAATACCGTGTTCTATATGCAGAAGTAATTATTATCAATATATAAAACCTAGTACGTTATCAATTACCAATTTCCCAACAATTAAATCTTGTATCGCACATTATTCAGTGATACATCAATTAGTTACTCGACATAAAATATACAATAAATAAAAAAATTCCTGTAAAGTGTTTATACATTTTTCCTCACAATTTAATTTGTAAATATTATGAAAAATATCAAATAGAAAATAAACTTTTAGTATCTTTTAATGGTATAGACTTGGAAGATTTAATAATGTCAGATGTGACAACATTACATTTATACTTTATATGCAATTATTATGATGACAACACACGAAATATAATTCCAGTTATAAACGATAAAAATGTAATACAATAATAGGATATTGTGGTATAAGTCAGTTTTTATATAAAATTTTATCATCAGCTTTCGAAAATGATAATTCATTCTTAATAATAATAATATATTCCCAAAAATTAAGGTGCATTTATTCGCTTGGCAACTTTCAACTAATTCAGATTTTACGTGGATAATGAATAATAATAATAAAAATAATAATGATGATGATAATGATGATTTAGTAAACCAAGAGATGAAAAATATAAACATTGGCACTGAAGAATTTTATTTTAAAGAAACTAATGATAATAATGAAAAGACGAAGGCACCAGTAGAATGGTAATCGATAAATCTTTTAGGGAGAGGTTATGACGAAACTGAAATGACCAGTTTTATCAAAAAAGATTTTTATGATATAAATAATAATTTGTATTTAAAAAGGAGAGGATTGTTGAGCTAC
Organism: Macrobrachium rosenbergii; assembly: GCF_040412425.1. Taxonomy (NCBI): domain Eukaryota; kingdom Metazoa; phylum Arthropoda; class Malacostraca; order Decapoda; family Palaemonidae; genus Macrobrachium; species Macrobrachium rosenbergii. The sequence goes on from NC_089756.1 coordinate 64,267,972, forward strand.
CACCATCATCATCTGATTATTAAAAAAATATAAGATTCGTTGCCATTGAGAAAGGAGCACCGTATTGTGTTTTATTATTATATTTTCCATAAAAATGTACATTGCGTTTTTAATTCTATTAAATTTGATCAAAATATTTGTTAAATCAATAATACCATCGTCTAAAATATTGTGTCCTACTAATAACATATCAATGATAAACTGGCTGTTAATACTATAAATTTTTCTATCTAACCAAATTTTATTTGTTAATAAAATATTATTTATAATTTCCTCAGTTTGATTTGAATAATAATTAATTAGCGATGGTGATATAATGTTAACTTTTCCTTGCTCGGCCAAATTATTGAACACGTTTATCGTTGATATTTCATTCTCATTTGAAAAATATAAAGCCCTAAAAATGTTTAAATCTGTACAATAGTAAAACACAACACTTTTTTCCTTTTGATTTTTGTATATTTCAGTATAAACAAAATAGTTTTGGTCATATTGAAATGTAATATGAAAAATAGTATCTATTACAGCATCATCTCGTTTGACATCTTGTTTTCTTACGGAAAAGCGAACATTAATTTTGTTCAAATCATTTATTTGTTTATTACCAGTTAAAAAATTTATTCTTTCATTTATAAACCAGCTGAGATTTATGTGATGAAATTATTTTATATGTATTAAATTTCCATCCAAATATTCAGTCAAATCTTTTAAAGAAATAATGTTTGGATATAAACTTTTAAATGTTTGGCAACAACTCATATTTTTTATTTATTTGTAAAAATATTTTAAAAAAATGTTATTGTCAAATTTTATGTTTTTATTATTAGTAATAACAACAAATTTAATAATATTTTCTTTATATATTATACATAAAACAGCATCAACAAATAGTAGTAGTAATAATAATAATAATAATAATAATAATAATAATAATAATAATAATAATAATAATAATAATAATAATGGTTCATTAAAAGTAAACAATGTCTTTTACGATGGGTTAAAATTGACGCAGACTCCCCTTCCCATTATTATTAACAATAATAAAAATACAGTTATTACTACTGAAAACAATAAGAAGGTAAATTGAAATGATCTTATAATTAAATGTGAAATGAATGAAGACTCTTTCCAACTGTTCAATATTGAATTTTACTCATTCGGAAAATATACAGAGTTCTTCTCTATGTTTAAATCAATCTTGTGTTTATAAATATTATTATTATGATGATGATAATGGTATTGAAAAACCAGCTTGTTTAAATGTGGAGAACCCATTTTATCTTATTTTATGCATTGTATAAATGTTTTTGGAAGTATTTGCTCTCATGATTATACAGAAAGATTTTGTGAAAATGAAAAATTATTAAAACCTATGCAAGAAAAGACTTTTGGTTTGGAAAATTATTAGTATATATATATATATATACATATATATATTATTATTATTATTATTATTATTATTATTATTATTATTATTGTTATTATTATTATTATTATTGTTATTATATTCTATTATTATTAAATATTATTTTATTTAATATATTATTACTTTTATATTATTATATATATGAAAATAATATAAATATATTTAAATAAAATATTTAATAATAATAATATTAATAATATATATATTTGTAAAAAAAGGTTTAAAAGGGAAAATAGATAAAAAATTATATAATTGTAAAGTTTTATTATCATATTCAATATTTTTAAAAAGAAAAAAAGTACATTTTTTAAATTAAAAACACAATGATCATATACCTTTTTAGTTTTTTGAAATTCAACAAAATTTTCATCTATGTCTGCGAGATTAATTAATTTTATGTATATAAATCTTTTAGAGATTTACATACATAAAATTGCCAGCTATCTTTTCGCTTTTTATTTTTACACTTTGTTCCAGCAAAATTCTATGCATATCTGTCTGTTTTTTGCTTTTATGTTTTTTTAACATTTATTCACCTTTATTTCCATTTATTTTAATTAGTATTCATAACGGTTTTTTATCTTATTTATAAATTGTAATATTTATATCTTAGTAAACGTTTAACTAAAATCAGTCATAAAAAAAGAGAGCAAAATTCTCCAAAATATTGTATTCAAATTTTTTAAAACTTTTTGTAATATTTTATTTTCCTAATTTTAGGGGATTTTTGAAAATAATTTTTTACTTAAATATTGATTGTTTTTTTTAATGGAGTTTTTTTCCATAAAACTCAGTTATAAGAATACATCAGTAAATGTTAAAGTAAAATCAGTCATCAAAAAGAGGGCAAAACCACCAAAATGATTGCATTCAAATTAAAGTAATTTTTAAACTTTTTATATTTTACATTAATTTTTCTACTTTTAGGCCATTTTTGAAATAGATTTTTTACTTAAATATTGATTGTTTTTTAACGGATTTATCATAAAACTAAGTTATAAGAATATATCAGTAAACGCTAAAGAAAAATCAATCATCAAAAAGAGGGCAAAATTACCAAAAATATTATATTCAAATTGAAATACTTTTTTAACTTATTATATTTACATTCATTTTCCTATTTGTAGGCGATTTTTGAAACTGATATTTTTACTTAAACATTGAGTTTTTTTCTTCATAAAACTAGGTTATAACAACATATCAGTAAATGTTAAACTAAAAATCAGTCATCAAAAGAGGGCAAAACCACCAAAATTATTGCATTCAAATTGAAGTAATTTTTAAACTTTTTATATTTTACATTAATTTTTCTACTTTTAGGCCATTTTTGAAATAGATTTTTTTTACTTAAATATTGATTGTTTTTAACGGATTTTTTTTATCATAAAACTAAGTTATAAGAATATATCAGTAAACGTTAAAGAAAAATCAATCATCAAAAAGAGGGCAAAATTACCAAAAATATTATATTCAAATTGAAATACTTTTTTAAGTTATTATATTTACATTCATTTTCCTATTTGTAGGCGATTTTTGAAACTGATTTTTTACTTAAACATTGAGTTTTTTCTTCATAAAAGTAGGTTATAACAACATATCAGTAAATGTTAAACTAAAATCAATCATCAAAAGAGGGCAAAATCCCCAAAAATATTGTATTCAAATTGAAATATTTGTTAAAACTTTTTATATATAACATTTATTTTCCTTTTTTGAAATGATTTTTGAAATTGATTTTTTACTTAAATCTTGAATGTTTGTAGTGGTATTTTTATATACAAAACATATATGATCATTTAGCCTTGAATTTTATTTTATTACATAAAATTTAGGTACTGAATTCATGAAACATTGTTTTGTGTAGGTGAATAAATCGAAATTTAAGTTAAAGATATGTTTTCAAAACAACCTAAAAACAAAGAAAATTATCGTAACTAATAAAAATAAAATAAAATTTTTACTACAATTTTAATGGAAGTTTTTTACTAGCTTTTCTTTTTTTTTTTTTTTACAATAGATTTTAATTTCAGATTTATTAAGAAATTTTCATGATTTAGTTCTGTATATTTTTATTATCATTAAACATGAAAACTTTTTATTAATCTATCATTATTATTATTATTATTATTATTATTATTATTATTATTATTATTATTACATTTTTAGAATTAAATCTAAAAATATACATGATTATGATAAAAATAATTATTTAAAAATAGTTGAATAACATTTGAAAACTTATGTAAAAATTAAAGTTTACGAATGTTCTATTTTACTTATTTCTTAATCAATTTTATTTCTTTTTCTTATATCTATTTTAACTTTACTTTTATTCACATTTTATCACTTTTTTTTTCTTAATAATTATTAAAATTTTATTTATATCATATTCGTTCTTTATCTTCAATTATATATTATATATTTACTCTCATATCATTTATTACTTTCTATATTTTTTTTATTTACTTTTCGTTTCAGCAAAATTCTATGCATTTATGTTTGTTATTATGCTTATGTTTTTTCTAACATTTGTTCATATTTATTTGCATTTATTTTAATTAGTATTCATAACGTTTTTATGTTATTTATATATTTTAATGTTATATCTTTATTTAACCTTTTGTATTATCTTTAAATGTTTTTGCTTCATGTTTGTTTTAATTTTCAACTTATTTCATTCATCAAAAAGAGAGCAAAATTCCCAAAAATATTGCATTCAAAATTGACATGTTTTTTAAAACATTTTATGTTACATTCTTTATCCTTTTTTTGCAGGTGATGTTTGAAGTTGATTTTTTACTTAAATGTTGATTGCTTTTCAATGGAGTTTTTTTTAATATATAATTCTGTTATAAGAATATATCAGTAAACGTTAAACTAAAATCAGTCATCAAAAAGAGGAGAAAACTCCCAAAAAATATTGTATTCAAACAGATATTTTTGAAACTTTTTACATATATTTATTTTCTTTTGCTTAATGATTTTTTAAATTGATTTTTGAGTGAAATCTTGAATGTTTTTAACAGTATTTTTATATGCAAAACTTATATGATCACTTATTCTTTAATTTTATTTTATTGCATCTTTTAAGTACTGAATTCGTAAAACATGGTTTTGTGTAGGTGAATCAAACAAAATTTAAGTTAAAAATATATTTTCAAAATAGTATAAAAAAAGAAAATTATCCTAACAAAAATAAAATAAAATCTGTGCTACAATTTTAATGGCAGATTTTTAGGTGCTTTTCCATCTCTTTTACAGTGGATTTTTATCTCAGGTTCATCGAGAAATTTTCATGATTTACTTTTATATATTTTTATTATCAATAAACATGAAAATTATTTATTTATTTATTTACTTATTATTATTATTATTATTATTATTATTATTATTATTATTATTATTATTATTATTATTATTATTATTATTATTATTATTATTATAATTTGGCAGCAGACCCTCTTTTAAACAGGTTCTATTGAATATTATTGCTGCTTCAGCTGCATTTATTTTGTAGAAGACTTTCTATTTTCCTTATTGCGGACTTCTCTTCAGTGGAGGTGCGTGCTAACAGCTCGCCTATATTTGTCATTTCATGGGGGAAAAGTCAAAATCTGGATTCTGCTTCTTTATATATTCTATGCAGTTGGTTCTATACAATTGTTGCCGCGACGCGTTTCGACAGACTCTTCTGTCATTCTCCAGCGGGAGCTAGTAGAGGACTGGCAGATTGCATAGGTCCTTCTGAATTTATACACGGGCTTCAGCGGGGGGGGGGTCATGGATGGCGAATTCTGATTGGTTGCAGTCAGTGAACTTCAAGCCAAATTTCTGCGGCGAAGCTCGATCCTGACAGATCTTCGCAACCTGGGAATGTCATTCATTCCAGCGTTCCCATTGGCCTGCCGTTGCGTGATGTCATGCCGGCTGACATCATCGGTAGTTTGGCTGCTATTGGGCTGCGGATGAATGATGTCATTATCTACTCTTTCTGTCGTAGTCGGGGATTGTCTCGAAGGGCGCCTCGCTCATCAGGGCCATCTCCATTCTCAGGGTTGTCGTTTTCAGGTATTCGTTGGATTTGGCGGGTGTTCTGCATTATTCTTCTTAAATTCGTGGGTAGGAGCGATGACTCCTGCGTCGTATTCATTGTTGGTTTTGTCTCGGCAATGAGGAGCGTCTCTAGCAGGCGCAGACGTCGAGGGTCGGCGGCTCTCCCGATTATACAACCTGCCCCCCAAGATGACATAAAGATCTATTATAAGGCCCGGATGCATCCCCAGTACCGTGAGGACGAGAACTCCATGAAGAAAATCGTCATGGAAAACGTCACCCCGACCGACGACAGTAAGAGAATAAATCTTATAATTTATTATAAGAACCGCCGCACCCGTGATCTGGTGATGAAAAATAACCCCTCTCCGCCAGCAAGAGAACCCTCAAGCAGAAGAACGTGGTCTACCAATTTGTATGTCCTGTCCGAGGATGCCCCGGCGCTTATATTGGAATGACCACGATGCGTCTGTCTAAAAAGGATCTCCTGCCACGCCCAGGAGGGTGCCATCATGAACCACGCCCGTGCTACTAACAATATTTCCATCTCCCGCGACAGTATTATACAAAATATAAGTATAATCGGGAGAGCCGCCGACCCTCGACGTCTGCGCCTGCTAGAGGCGCTCCTCATTGCCGAGACAAACCCAACAATGAATACGACGCAGGAGGCATCGCTCCTACCCACGAATTTAAGAAGAATAATGCAGAACACCCGCCAAATCCAACGAATACCTGAAAATGACAACCCTGAGAATGGAGATGCCCCTGATGAGCGAGGCGCCCTTCGAGACAATCCCCCGACTACGACAGAAAGAGTAGATAATGACATCATTCATCCGCAGCCCAATAGCAGCCAAACTACCGATGATGTCAGCCGGCATGACATCACGCAACGGCAAGGCCAATGGGAACGCTGGAATGAATGACATTCCCAGGTTGCGAAGATCTGTCAGGATCGAGCTTCGCCGCAGAAATTTATAAAAAGTTCGCTGACTGCAACCAATCAGAATTCGCCATCCATGACCCCCGCTGAAGCCCGTGTATAAATTCAGAAGGACCTATGCAATCTGCCAGTCCTCTACTAGCTCCGCTAAGAATGACAGAAGAGTCTGTCGAAACGCGTCGCGGCAACAATTATATAAAACCAACTGTATAGAATATATAAAGAAGCAGAATCCAGATTTTGACTTTAAATAAACATGAAATGACAAATAAAACTAAAGCTGTTAGCACGCACCTCCACTGAAGAGAAGTCCGCAATAAGGAAAATAGAAAAAGTCTTCTACAAAATAAATGCAGCTGAAGCAGCAATAATATTCAATAGAACCTATTATTATTATTATTATTATTATTATTATTATTATTATTATTATTATTATTATTATTATTATTATTATTATTGCATTCTTAAAATTTTATATATCTTAAATTTTATTTCTTGATATTTTTTATAATTTATTTTCAGAATTTTATTTAGTAGAATCAAATCTAAAAATATACATCACTTATGATAAGAATATTTAATTTAAATTCAAAAATAACATTTGATAACTTAGGTAAAACTTGAAGTTTACAAATATTCTATTTTACTTACTCATGAATTACTCAATTTTTTCTCTTTCATATATCTATTTCAATTTACTTTTCACATTTTCTCACTTTTTAAGTGTTTCCTTTATATTTATTGAATAAAATATTAAATTTTTAATACATGATAATAGTTCTTTATTTTCTGTTATTTATTATTAATTCATTTTTATTTTATTTGTTCGTTTCTATATTTTTATTTAACTTTTAATTGAAAAGATAAATTACAAATAGTAATATAATACAACAATGGTGAATAATGATTAATTAATAAAACAAGGTTATAAGAATATACAAGCAAACGTTAATTTAAAGTAATTCTTCAAAAAGATGGCATAATTCCTAAAAATATATTGTATTCAAAGTGAAATATTTAAAAAAAAACTTTTGTTACATTCATTTTCCTATTTTCAGGTGATTTTTGAAATCTATTTTTCTTAAAAACGTGATTAATAATTTTTAAATATAATATTAAAAAAATAAAAATAAATTTTTTTTTTCATAAAACACGCTTATAAGAATACATCACTAAATGTTTAATTAAAATCAGAGATCAAAAAGAGGGTAAAACTGTCAAAAGTATTGTATTCAAATTGAAATAATTTGTTGAAACTTTATATATTTTTACATTCATTTTCAAATTTGTAGTAGATTTTTGAAATTGATTTTTTCTTAAAACTTGATTGAATTTTAATGGAAATTTTTTCCATAAAACTCGGCTATCAGTAAACGTTAAACTAAAATCAGTCATAAAAAAATGGCAAACTCCCAAAATTATTGTATTCAAATTGAGGTTATTTTTTTAAAACTGTTCTTATGTTACATTCATGTTTCTATTTTTAGCCGATTTTTTTAATGATTTTTTACTTAAATTCTGATGGTTTTTAACAGTTTATGTATGCTGAACTTACACGCTCATTTAGCCTTGAATTTTGTTATTGCATATTTACGTACTGAATTTGAGAAACCTAGTTTCATAGAGGTGAATATATAAAAATTTAAGTTGAAAAATCAATTTTCACAAGGACCAAAAATATAAAGAAAATAATAGTAAACAAAAGAAAAAAATTAAATTTTTATATCATTTTAATGATAGATTTTTAGATTTTCAATCTTTTCTTTGCAATGGATTTTAATTTCAGGCTCATTTAGAAATTTTAAATTTTTTAGTTCTATATATTTTTTATTATCATAAATTCATGAAAAATGCTTATTAATCCATTATTATTATTATTATTATTATTATTATTATTATTATTATTATTATTATTATTATTATTATTATTATTATTATTATCTTTTGCATTTTTAAAATTTTACATTTCATTAGTTCCGTTCATTAAAATTTGGTACAATTTCTTTTAACAGAATTCTGTTTAGTAGTATCACATATTTAATTAAAAATAGTTGAATAACATTTAAAAAATCAAGTAAAAATTACAATTTATGGAAGTTCTAATTTACTTACACATCTGTTGATTAATTTTAATTCTCTTTCTCATATTTATTTTAACTTTGCTTTTATTCACATTTCTCTCTCTCATATTTATTTTAAATTTACTTTTATTCACTTATTTCAGTTTAACGTTTACTGATATATTCTCATAACCTAGTTTTTTAAATGAATAATTATTCACCTATATTGCTTTATATATGTATTTATAATTTATATTTTCAGTTCAAACAACAAATACCATTCAATAACAATGAAGAAAATTATGATTAAAATAAAAAAAAAGATAAATGTGAGAATAAAAATACAAATATAGATAATAATAAAAATAAAGATAATAAAAAAAATTTGATATAAATAAAAATAAAATAAAAATAAAGATAAAAATAAAAATAAGAATTAAAATATAGATATAAATAAAAGAAAATAGATATAAATAAATATAATACTAAAAGTATAAACAATAATAAAAATATAAAAATAAAAATATAGATATACATAAAAATAAAAGTATAGAGATAAATAAAATAAAAAATAAAATATACATATAAAAATAAAAATATAGCTATAAATAAAAATAAAAATGAAAATATAGATATGAAGATAAATGAAACAAATGAAAATAAAAATATTAATATAGATATAAATAAAAATATGGATATAAAGAAAAATAAAAATAAAATTACAGATAAATAAAAATAAGGATATACATATAAATGAAAATAAAAATAAAAATAAAAATGTAGGTATATAATTAAAAATAAAAGCAAAATAAAAAGTAAAATGAAATAAAATAAAAATATAATAAAAGTGAAAATACAGATGTAACTAAAAATAAAAGTAAAAATATAGACATAAATAAAAATATAAATAAAAATTTTCATATAAACTAAAATAAATATGAAAATATAGATAAAGATAAAAATAAAAATTCAAATATAGATATAAATAAAAACAAAATAAAAAATATAGAAATACGAAATAATAATAATAAAAATATATTTATATTTAGAGTAAAAATAAAAATAGAGATATAAATTAAAATAATAATATAGATAAAAATAAAAAACACATAAAAATAAAAAATATAGGTATAAATAAAAATAAAATAAAAGATATGATTGAAATAATAATCAAAATAAAAATATGGATGGAAATAAATATATAGATAAAGATAAAAGAAAATATATATCAATAATTAAAAATTTAAATAAATATACAAATATAGATATAAAAAAATTAAATAAAAACATGGACTGAAATAATAATAAAAACAAAAATGTAGATGGAAGGAACATATGGATAACATAAAAATAAAAATATGGAAATAAATAAAAATGAAATGAAAAATATATATTTAAATAAAATAAAATAAAAATATAGATATTAATAAGTATAAATATACTGTATAGATATAAATAAAAAAAATAAAAATACAGATATAGACATAAATAAAAATGATAATAAAAATAAAAATATAGATATAAATAAAAATAATAATAATGAAAATATAGATATAAATAAAAATGAAAATAAAATATAGGTATAAATAAAACTATACATATAAATAAAAGTAAACTAGAAATAAAAATATAGATATTAATAAAAATAAAAATGACAAAATATAGATATAAATAAAATTATAGATATAAAAATAAAAATATAAATTAAAAATAAAAACAAAAATATAGATATAAATAAAATTATAGATATAAATAAAAAAATAAATATAAAAATATTGATATAGATAAATGTAAAATATAGATATACATAGAAATAAAAAGTATAAAAATAAAAAATATAAAATAGAAACAAAACTATAGATATAAATTCAAATAAAAAGATAATAAAAAATAAAAATGTAGATATAAATAAAAATATAAATTAATTAAAAATAAAAATAAAATAAAAATAAAAATAAAAATATAGATATAAATAAAATTAAAATTATAGATATAAATAAATATAAAAATAAAAATATGTATATAAACAAAAATAAAAATAAAAATACATAAAAAAATAAGAATAAAAATAAAGTAGATATAAATATAAATAAAAATATAATCAAAAAGGAAAATAAAAATAAAAATATGAGAATAAATAAAAAGAGATATATATAATAAAAATAAGATATAAATATAGATATAAATAAAAAGAAATATAAAAATATAGATATTAATAACAAAAAAAATACAGATATTAATAAAAGTAAAAATAAATATACAGATATACAAAAATATAGATAAGGATATAAATAAAATAAAAATATAAATAAAAATAGAGATATAAATAAAAATAAAATTAAAAAATATATATAAAATAAAAATAAAATAAATATAGATATAAATAAAAATTAAATATAGTTATAAATAAAAAAACACATATAAAATAATAATAAAAATGAAAATATGGGTAGAAATAAAAATTAAAATGAAACAAAAAAAAAAATAAAAAATAAAAATAATAGTATAGATATAAAATAGAAAATAAATAAAAATATAGATATAAATAAAAATATGGACATAAATAAAAGTAAAAATAGAAATGTAGATAAAATATAAAATAAAAATAAAAATATAGATATAAATGAAAATATAGATAAAAAAATTTAAAATTAAAATACAGATATAAATTTAAAAAAATTAAAATGTAGAAATACATAAATATATATATATATATATATATATATATATATATATATATATATATAAAGAAAAAATTGAAATTATAGATATAAGTGAAAATAAGAATAAGAATAAAAATATAGATGTAAATAAAAATAATGATATAGATTTAACTAAAAACAGATAAATATAAAAATAAAGATATAGATATAAATAAAAATAAAAATAAGAATAAAAATAAAGAAATAAATAAGAATAAAAATAAAAAAATATGGATATAAAAAAATTAAAAAAATATAGATTTAAATAAATATGTTAAATTATATACATATAAATAAAAATAAAAAAAGATATCAATAAAAATAAAAAACAGGCATAAATAAAAATAAAAATATAAATAAATAAAAATTTAAATAAAGATAAAAATATAGATATAAATAAAAATATAGATATAAATAGAAATAAAATAAAGAATACACATTGAAATAGAAAAAAATAAAAAATATATGACGGAAATAAAAATATAGATAAAAATAAAAATAAAAAACATAAATATAAAAAAAATGAAATAAAAAAAATAGATTTAAATAAAATAAAAATAAAAATATAGTTATAAATAAATATAAAAATATTGATATAAATAAAATAAAAATAATAAAATATAGATAAAATAATAATAATAATAATAATAATAATAATAATAATAATAATAATAATATTAATAATATGAAGGGAGTAGACCCTCTTTTAAACAGGTCTTATTAAAAGGATGGCTGTAATATGCGAATTTATCTTATATAGTGTCTTTTCTATCCTCGTTATGATTCGCTTTTCAGGCTCATGTTGGAAAAGGACAGTGCGCGGAATATGGGAAGCCTTTTATTAAAATATCCGATCAGAAATCGTTCGTCTGGGTTCAGGTTCTATTGTAGGTACCGTCGACATGTTTCGACCAGCTCGTTGGTCATCCTCTGGACGTGGTTGCAGAAGGTCTGAAGAAACGAGTTGTTGTTGTTGTATTGTATTAAGCCAACTCTTGTGTTGGCACGGGCCTTTCCCTTGTTTGGCCCGTAGGTGATCTGAAAATTTCAGAAGGTCATTTGTTATAGGAAATGTGAAAGAGATTTAGTAGTAGAGACAGTTGTGGATGGAGGAAGGATGATGGTTGTAGTGGGAGGGGGCCATCATGTCACGGATAGTAGTAGTTTGAAGATGTAAGGCCTTTGAAAGAAAAATAGAGAAACATTGCAGGTGGGGTTGTCCAACCCTTTAAACCCTAGAGTCCCTGCAGAGTATTCTTAGTGGTAGAGTAGTTTAGTTGGAATAAGACAGAGATGATGTGTATAGGGCCTTACGGTGAGGGGATGGGATGAGTTGAGGAGGATGATGGTGGTAGTTAAAGAGGGCCATCTTGGTTGGTTTGTAGTGGTAGTATGAAAGTACATGTTAAGTGAGTTGGTGGCCAGTGCCACTCTGAACACACTTAACTTTACATTACTTAATTCAGCTGGAAAGTAGAAAGTGAGAAGTTTAAGTATTCTCATTGCATTGTTCTATCTTGGTGGCGGTAAGTTTACTAGCAGCTGGGCATGTGTGTCGATGTCCTCGACTATTGCCTTTGCAAGTGTTGCTGCTATTTTAGCTGCGTCTGGTGAGTTTACATCAGCTTGTACTTCGCCTCTGAGCAGTGCTGTCTCTCTGCATTCTAGCAGGTAGTGTAGGAGAGGCTGCTGTGTTTCTTCCTCACAGTGCTCACATGGTCTGACACTGGGGTTAACAATTTCCCAGCAGGCTCTGTATCCTAGCCTTAGTCTGTGAATACATACAGCTAGTTTTCTCGGTGTGTGCCTGTCTATGGGGGGAGGCACTAGGTCGGTTGCCCATTTGTACCATCTGGCAGTCGGGGAGTGATCTGTCCATGCCCGTAGGTCTTCCAGCATGTTTGCTTTCATGAGCGGTTTTATGGCATTTTTGATCTGTTGTAGTGCAGGTTGTATGTGGATCTGCACTCTGTCAATGTACCTTGTGCTCTTGGCTAGTTCATCCGCTTTATCATTGCCTGGAATTCCTATGTGACTCGGTATCCAGTTCATAGTGACTGGTCTTCCTCTTTCACTGTGCTGGTAGAGCAGTGACTTGATCCCAGCCAGCAAGGCCTTGTTCTCTTTAATTCTAATTTGTTGCAAGGCCTGCATGGAGGATTTGGAGTCAGTGTGGATGATGACGGGTCCTTCCTCATTCTCCAGAGAGTACAGTAGTGCCTGTCTTATCGCTACTAATTCTGTCTGCATTGTTGAGGCACAGTTTGATGTTCTCCAGCATGCTTGGAAATTGTTTGAATATACTGCTGCTCCAGTAGTTTTATTCTCTGGATCCACAGTGCCGTCGGTGTAGTATGTTTGGGCCCCAGGATTTCAGTGTTCCTGATAGACTCGTAGGCTGCTGCTCTTAGTTCCTCTCTTGAGCAGTCTTCTTTTGCTCTGGGAAGGTGTGTGTAATGGAATTTTGCATAATCCCTTTTCCAGGGCGGGATATGTTGCACATCCTGCGCTGTGTCTGGTCTCATGTTCAGCATTGCCTCTGCCATATCTAACCTCTTGATGTTGTCACTTTGGTCTTTTCCGTAGGAGTTCGGGCTCCGAATCTCTGGATGTTTATTTAGTTCTCCCTTTGTTCTGGTCTTGGAGATTGAGTCTCTCTCTGAGAGGAAGATTTTTGCCATTGTACTGGCATTTCTCTGTGCAATCCTATCTTCTACTTTTGGCATGTTAGTTTCAAGCCTGAGGTTGCACAGTCTTGTCCACATTGGTGCCCCAAGCATGAGTCTCATTGCCTTGTTCTGTATTACTTCTAGAGTTTCCTTTTGTGCCTCTGTTAGCTTTACCAGGGCGGGGGCAGCATAGTCTATCAATGATCTGGTGCAGGCTATATAGTATGTTTTCTGTACATGTTCATTTGCACCATCCTTCAAAGATGACATATATCTCATTGCTGCTGTTCTTGCTTCTGCTCTTTCCTTCAGGTATTTGATTTCGTTCTTGAAGGTTAGTTGCTGGTCTAGGATGATTCCCAGATACATGTACTTGTCCACCCACTCTAGCGGTTCAGCTCCTATTGTGAGTGGTTGGAGTGGTCTGTGTGCTTTTACTGCCATGGCCTTTGTCTTATTTATATTGATTTTGAGGCCTAGTTCCTCCGACTTTTTGCTGATTTCATTGAGGGCTCTTTGCATTCTAGGCACTCTGACAGGTCCTCTTGCGACTATGCACACATCGTCAGCGTATATGAAAATTTCTACGCCTTCGGGAAGCTGCAGTGAGGCTAGGTTCTCCATGAGAATATTGAATAGGAGAGGACTTAGTATTCCTCCCTGTGGTGTGCCATTTTCCAAGTCATGGAAGGTGGATATCACCCCTTGGAATTTGACCCTCGCCTGTCTTCTTAGCACATAGTTTTTTGTCCAGGCTAGAAGGTGTCCTTTGACTCCTTTCTTCATCAGTGAGTGGAGTACTGCTGCTGGACTGGCTAGCTCGAAGGCTTTTTCAAAGTCTATGAAGACTACTACAGCCTTTCCTTGATTTATGTAGCTGAGGACATCTGTCAGACACTCTGTAGTTCCAACTCCTTGTTGGTATGCATATAGCTGTTTGTGTAGAGGACCAATTTTGTATGTTATCCTGTTGAGCACCATTTTCTCTCCAGTTTTTTCCATGCAGGAGACTAGTGCTATGGGTCTCGGGTTGTCTGGATCTTTAGGTTTTGGAATTGGCTTTGTGTCTTGTTGCCTCCAAGTCTGCGGTCTTGTGTGCTCTGCATGTGTTTTGTTCATGATCCTCAGGAAGGCGTTTTCTCCTGCAGGACCCATGTTACTTATCATTGTGTATGTTATCCTGTCTGCTCCTGGTGCTGTATCTTTGCCAGTTTTGTATACTGCCCTTAGTTCTTCTACTGTGTAAGGGGTGTCCGTGTCATCTGGTGTGAAGCAAGCCTCGTTAACTTCTTCCCATCTGATCGGTGCAAGCTGATCCTGTCGTCTTCTGGTTTCAGGAGAGAGATTGTCAGATTTTGTCCTGTTAGCAAAGGACGTTGCTAGTCTCTCTGCTTCTTCTAGAGGTTGAGGGTGAGTTGCTATCGCTGACTTCTTTTTTTCCGGCTACTCTGTTCAGCCATTTCCATAGTTCTGAAAGGGATGTGTGCTCTGATAGTTTAGCACACCATTCCAGCCATTTTTCAATTCTTATTTCCTGGAGCCTCTGATGGACGTCATTTTTGACTGTTTGTAGCAACTCTCTGTTTTCAGCTGTTGCTCTTCTTCTGTAGATCTTTGTCACTCTGTTTAGTAGGGTTTTCAGCTGTCTTACCTCTTGGCAGTAGTACCAGGAGTCTTTGTAGCTGTAGTTCCTCTGAGCTGTCTTTATTGGCATTGCTTTATTTGCTGCATTATGTATGGCGTCAACTAGGTCTTTTCTAGTTGGTCTATATCCTCTGGGGCGTGTACTGTGCTGCCCATTCCTCAAGTGCTAGTCTGAAAATAACCCAGTTTGCCAAGTCTTGATTCCATCTTGGTGGAGGTGGCGGTATTGGAGGTAGTTGTTGCATTTCCAATTCTGTCATTGTTGCAAAGTGGTCGCTGACTAATGTGGGATGCACTTGCCATCTTGTAAGGTGCCTGATTGTCGTTGTGGCAAATGTTAGATCTAATCTGCCTCCTCTTATATGTGTGGATTGCCCTGTGTTGAGCAGTGCGACTCCTCAAATTCCTCCAGAGAGTAGGCTACGTGTTCCCCTGCCTGGTTAGTGATTGTCGGGGAAGATAGTAGGGGATGATGTGCGTTGAAGTCCCCACATATTATTGTAGGTGTGTCAGTTGCATGGGCGAAGAGCTGCGTCAGTTGTAGTTCTCCTGGGCTTTCTCTATTTATTTTCCTGTAGAGATTGTATATGTCTAGTCTCTGGTTTTGCAGAGTTATTCTAATTGCCATGCTCTCCACATTCTCTCCGCAGGGGATCGGATTGTGTATTCTTACTGCTGGGATTGTATTCTTGATGAGAATAGCCAGTCCCCTGTCGGTGCCTATGTCTGGAGTTGTGTCTGGAGTTGTATAAGCATTATACCCAGCTATTCTAAACTTGGTTCCTGTTTTTAGACGGGTTTCCTGAAGTAGGATGATGTCTACATTTTCTGTTTTGCAGACTGCAATAAGTGTAGCTGTTTTAGGCCTCACTCCATCAGCATTCCAGTTAATTATTTTCAGCATTGTTGTACGTTAGGGAGAAGCGCCTGGGGTCTCTTGGTGCAAAAGTGATGGAGTTATCATCTACCGTATTTGATGAAGATGAGGGGAGAGGGGTGATGTTTTGGGGTTTAGTGGATGAGGAAGGTGTAGGATCATGGGGGGAGGTGGTAGGTTGGGATGAGGGTGTTGGGGAGGGATTTGTTGCAGCCATGCGGGGCTGTCTCCTGCATAGCGGTAGAGGGGAGGGGACTTGGAATTACCCTTGAGAAGGCTTTTTAATAGTTCTTCTATCCCTGTTTTGATGGCTTCTATGTCCATGCCATTCTGGATGATGCTGGTGGAGAAGTTTGTAAGCTTCTCCTTTAGCTCGGCCGTTTTGAGCCACATTGTTCTCGGCAGAGGTTTTGGAGCTTGCCGTGTATTTGTAGCTGGTCTGGACGGTGTTCTTTTCCTGTTTCGGCTGAAATCTCTTCTGGACTGTTCCAGTTCTGCCCTCGTGTAGAACCTTTTACGGGGCTGGGGTTTGGGGAGGTTTCTTCCCCTAGATCTACTTCTTTGCCCTTCTGGTTCCTTTGGAAGAGCAGCCTTTACTATAGCCAGTCTTGCTGGGCAACCCCAGGCCATAGCGGTATGTTTGAGGTGGCAATTTGAGCACCTGGGTGTGGTTGGTTCTCCAGCTTTATGTTTGTTTATGCACTCTTCAGTCGGGTGCCTCTTGCTGCATACTGCACATATCTCTACCTGAGATATGCATTGAGCCTTGTGATGCCCAAATTTCTGACATTTGTAGCATCTGAGAGGTTCAGGGTAGTAGGTTTTTGTGGTATATTTTCCAAATATTCCCAGGTCTATTTTCTCTGGGATTTTTCCTACGAAAGTTACCAGGATTGTTTTCGTCAGGCTGCCTTGCTTATTTTTCATTCTTTCCGCAGCAGTTACATATTCCAGTTCTTTTATTCGGCTTTCATGTAGTTCAAATGGGTAGCCGACAACAACTGCTTTTTTGATTCTGTCTTCTTCTTTCAGTTCTTTTAGGTTGATGGCCGAGGTGTTCCTTAGGATGGATAAGGCCTTTTGATCTCTTGTTGAGATTGTCCAGTGTCCCTGCTTATTGGGTCTTGCCAGCATTTTTAGGTTTTTATTCTTTCTTTCAAAGTCTGCTACAGCTCTGTAAGCCTCAGTGGGGTTACTTGCAAGGACCCTGAAGTAAGTTGGTTTTGGCTGGTTCTCATTCCTTGTTTGGTTGGTTCTAGTTGATGTTGGGTTGGTTTCCTCGTGTTCGCTGATCGTGATTCTTTTACCGTGCCTTTTTGTTCTTTTAGACTGTGCTATTTGCCAGTCTTGGTTTCCATCTTCGTCCTGTTCATTAGTTCTTTTCCTACGTCCGTCTTCAGTTCCGGTTCCGGTTTCCATGGTGGTGGGGTTCGTTTGTGTATCCATTTCCAGAGTCATTCCAAGTCGTAAGAAGTGGGGAGGGAGAGACAGACAGTGTGACTGGTCGGGTTGTCCAACCCTTTAAGCCCTAAGGCCCCAGACAAAGTTATACTTGGAGTAGAAATATGAGTTAAAAAAGAACCTGAAATTCAAATGTTATAATTATGAGGATGGGGAGGCCCTATCTATCCTATCAGTAGCTATGTACTGACTGCAGCAGTTGCAGCTGGGGATTCCCCTTACTGCTCTTGGAGCACTAAGACGACCCAGCAGTCAAGTCCTACAGTCAGGGGCTTTGAGGGTAATCAAACTCTTACACCAGTTTATTTTTAAAACTTACTCTTTTCTCCGTCGTATTCCTATCCTATCTCTACACTTGGCTTATAGGCGCCAAGCCTAACGGTCCTGTGCCACTTGCCACAGACGGCGAGAGTGGAAGATTTCGACTCTTTATTCCTGCTTCAACTGGAGTTTTAAGACCACAACGGCTACCAGATGTTCCACAGGAGAGTCTAGTTAGTAGAAAAGTTAGTGTGTCAGTAATTTTATTCTTTCTTATAGAAGGAGCTGTAAACCAGCCAAATATATAGGTTGAGCCTTCTGCAGAAGGCTCTGAAGACGCCCTTCAGCGGCGTGCACGGCAGGAGCAGCAGCAGGGCAGCCCTTACAAGCAGTCAGCAGGGCAGAAGCAGTGCAGCAACAGCAGGCAGGTCCTGGGGTGTCAGCAGCAGCAGCAGCAGGTCAGCAGCAGGTCAGCAGCAGCAGCAGCAGCAGCAGCAGCAGAAGCAGGCAAGCAGGCAGGTCCTCAGGAAGCAGCAGAGCAGGAAGGTCTGGGAGGTGTTCTCTCAGTGGGAGCTGAGAGAGCACTGTGAAGAAACGAGGTGCTCGGGTTGGTATTTATAGGCGGGGGGGTCTTGATCGGTGCTGAATTATGATTGGCTGCCCGGGGCATGTACCCTCGGGCAGAGCCTTCTCATCCAAGTCGATGTTTGGTTTTTGTGTTGCGTGCGAGCGGCGTTGTAGTGCTGAGGATGAAGAGAAGAATTTCGATCCTCAGATGCCGAATTTTGATTTGCTCGTACGCTATGGGGATCGCTTGGTTCATGTCTCCTGGCTGCCGTGGGGAGGAGAAAGGTTTCTTGCGTAATGTTGAGTGTTGGTTTCTCCTTCCCAATGTGCAATGCTTCCAGGAGGCGTAGGCGGCGGTGGTCGGTAGTTTGGTCAATTATTTCGATGTTCGTGATTATGTCTTTTCTTGCTATTCTCTGGTTATGGACAGTCCTGGCATGATTAAAGATAGCCCCCTCTTGGGCGTGGCAGGAAATCCTCTTGGAGAAACGCATGGTGGTCATACCGATGTAAGAACCGAGGCATCCTCGGACGGGGCATGAGTACCAGTATACCACGTTGGTTTTCTTCAAGGGGTCCTGCTGAGGGGGGGCTGGGTTGTTGCGCATAACCAGGCTGCTCGTCTTTCTGCTCTTGTAATAAATAACCAGATGTATATTTTTGTTGGAGTCAACAGGGCTGACATTATTCTTGATGATGTTTTTGAGGGTGCGTTCGTCTTCTTTATATTTATGGTGAAATTGTCCTTTGTAGAAGAGCTCTATGCGTTCAGGGGCATCGGGGAGAGGCTCCTGACGGTACCATCTATCGATGTTCGCCTTGACAGGTTCTTCTATATCCCGGTTTGGGTGTCCATTGTCGACGAGGGTTTGGGCTACACGTTCTATTTCTCCGTGGGTGTCGTTCCAGGAGGAGCAGTGTGAGAGGGCCCTCCTGACGTAGGCGCTGATGGTGGAGTGCTTATACCTCTCGGGGTACTCGCTCGCCCCGTTCATACACATGCCCAGGTTCGTGTGTTTCGTTTAGACCCTCGTAGAGAAAGAGGCCTCTCTCTGTTCCACAAGGACGTCAAGGAAGGGGAGGCAGTTTTGGCTCTGCTCGATCGTGAAACTGAGGCAGCTATGGTTGTGGAATGCACGCCTCAGGTTTTCGATCTCCTCTTGCGAATTGGCGCTGACGAAGGTGTCGTCGATGTAGCGCACGTACATCCTTGGTTGGCGATATCTTTAATACCCCTTTGCTCCACATAGGACTCGAAGGAGAACCCATCGCCACCCCTTCGATCTTGGTGTACATATGGCCACGATGGTTGGAGAAAGGGGCCTTTGTGCAGATTTCAGGAGGGCGCGGAGGGCATGCTCAGGGATGTTCAGGGATGGGGTGGTGGGGTCCCTATACACACAGTCCAAGATCATTTGGATGGTCTCATCGACGGGGACGTTGGTAAAGAGGGACTCCACATCCATCGAAGCAATACAGCCTCCAGGGGGCGCCGCTCTTAAGGCCTCCAGGAACTCTGCTGACGACTTCAGACTGTGGCTGCTCGGAACATAAGGATTTTAAGAATGGTATTTAGCCTCTTAGCCAACTGGTATGTCGGGGCAGGAATCTGACTGATGATGGGGCGCAGGGGGTTACCTTGCATATGCGTCTTGACGTTCCCGTAGACCAGAGTTTCCCAAACTTTTTCAGGCTGGTAGTGTTGGCTTCCAGATGGAATTAGCGCCCCCCTCCCGCCGACACACACACGTGAGTATTATTATTTTTTAATCATTATGCGGGACGGTTTGCTTCAAATTGAAAACAACAATATTAAACTCGAAGATGTATTTCACAAACAATACTTAACTTAGTAAACTTGGTCTTCACAATTACTGTTAATGGGAAGGGTGTGCTTAGCGCAGGGATAGCGGTTTCTCCACATCAGGCTGGAACTCACTAAGAAGTCGTAAGATCCCCACGTTCGGTAATTTTAAGTCTGTTTTTTTTTTTTTGCTTTTAATTGCTTAAAATTAAATGCTCTTAATGCCACCCTGTCGCCCCCAACCACCCCCTTTTGCCTCACCGCCCCGATATCAATCCACCGCCCCCAGGGGCCAGTACTGCCCACTTTGGGAACCACTGCCGTGAAGACGTACCCCAGGTCATAGTCCCCATGATTGGTGGTAGGTGAAAGGCGTTGGAGGCGGCGTTGACCGTCTCTATGATCCTGTTCGCCTCCCGCCAAGTAGTTGAGGTAGAGAGAAGACATCACCGTTCGTAGGGCCGACAAGACCGCCGCTTTCGTCCTCATAAACACTGAGGACTACCATCGAAAGTTGGACGATATCCTGGCGGATAGTACCAAATTCCAAAGAATTACTAAGAACCCCGTCGTCGAGACCAGGCGGGAGGCGAACAGGATCATAGAGACGGTCAACGCCGCCTCCAACGCCCTTCACCTACCACCAATCACGGGTGACTATGACCTGGGTATGTCCACGGAACGTATTTTATAATAAAGGTAAACCCCTGCGCCCCATCATCAGTCAGATTCCTGCCCTGACATACCATTATGAATACAAACATACAACAAAGAACATAAAATGAGAGAAGATAACCCCTAACAAATGAAAAAAAATAATAATATAAATAAATAAAAATAAAAACTAAAACTATACATATAAGTAAAAATATAGTTAAGACGAAAAATAAAAACTACTGTAAAATAAAGATATAAATAAAAACAAAAATAAAAATAAAGAATAAATAGGAATAAAAACAAAAAAATAGATATATGTAACAAAAAACTGAAAATATATAATTATAAATGAAAATAAGAATAGAAATAAAAATATAGATATAAATAAAAAACATATAAATAAAAATAAAAATATAAAAATAAATAAAAATATAAATAGCCTATAAATATAATTAACAAGAAAAATAAAAATAAAAATAAAGATATATATAAGAATAAAATAAAAATATAGATATAAATAAACATAAAGATTTAAATAAGAATATTAAATTATACATATGAATAAAAAAAGAGATAAAAAAACAAAACAAAAAACAGACATAAATAAAAATAAAAATAAAAAAACAACTAATTAAAAATTTAAATAAAGATAAAAATATAGCTATAAATAAAAATAAAATATCAGTATATATAAAAATAAAATAAAGAATATAGATTGAAATAATAATAAAAATAAATATGTAGATGGATAAAAAAATATAGATGAAAATAATAAAAATAAAAATAAATAAAAAAATATATTTAAAAATATAGAATATAGATATAAATAAAAAAGACTGAAAATACAAATATAAAAAAATATAAAAAGAAATAAAAATATACAGTAGATATGAATAAAAATAAATATGTAATTGAATAAAATGTAGATATCAGTAAAAATATGAATTAAGTGAAAATAAAAATAAAATAAAATAAAAATTAAAATATAGATATAAATAAAATCAGAATTATAAATTTAAAAAATATAAAAATAAAATATATATAAAATAAAAAAATAAAAATAAAATTACATATAAAAATAAAAAAAAGTAGATATAAATAATAAAATAAAAATATAAACATAAATAAAGATAAAATAAAAATATGCACATAAATAAAAATAAACATATATTGTAAAAATAAAATATAAAAATAGATATAAATAAAATTAGAAATAAAAATATAGATAATAAATAACAATAAAAAATAAACATATATAAAAATGAATATACAGATATAAATAAAAATACAAACAATGATAAAAATATAGATAAAAATAAAAATGAAAATATACATGAAAATATAGATGTGAATGAAAATAATAATAAAAATAAATATATAGATATAAATAAAAAAATAATAAAATAAAAAAATATATATATACATAAATAAAAATAAAAATAAAACTATAGATATCAATAGAAATAAAATATTAATATAAATAAAAAAACAAATAAAATAAAAATATAACAAAAATATATAGAAATGAAAATGAAAACAAAATTTAAAATAAAATAAAAAATAAAAAATAAAATTTAAATAATAATAATATAAAAATAAATAAAAATGAAAATAGAATAAAATTATAGATATAAATAAAATATAGACATAAATAAAATAATAAAATAAAATTATAGATATAAATAAAATATAGACATAAATAAAAAAATAATAAATATATACATATAAATAAAAATAAAAATAAAAATATTGGTATAAAAAATATAATTAAGATTAAAGGAATAAAATTTAAAATATAGATATAAATAAAAACAAGAATAAGAATAAAGAAATACATAAAAAAATAGATATGTATAAATAAAAATATGAAAATATAGATATATAAATAAAAATAAGAATGAAATAAAAATAGAGATATAAATAAAAAAACAGATATAAATAAAAATAAAAATACAAAAATAATTAAAAATATAAATATAGGTATAATTAACAATAAAAATAAAAATAACAAAGAAATAAAAAAATACAAATAAAATATAGATATAAATAAAAAAACATAGCTTTAAATAAATATATTAAAATATGCATATGAATAAAAATAAAAATAAAAAATAGATATAAATAAAAATAGAAATAAAAAACAGACATAAACAAAATAAAAATAAAAATATAAATAATTAAAAATTTAAATAAAGATAAAAATACAGATATAAATAAAAAGATATAGATATAAACAAAAATAAAAACACAGATATAAATAAAAATAAAATAAAGAATATAGACTGAAACAATAATGAAAATAAAAATACAGATGGAAATAAAAATATAGATAATAAAATATTAAAATAAGTGAAAATAAAATAAAAAATAGATTTAAATAAAATATAATTAAAAATATATATAAATAAATATAAAAATACAGATATAAACAAAAATAAGAATAATAGTAAAATATAAATATAAACAAAAATACTAATAAAAATAAAAATATAGATATAAATAAAAATATTAATAAAAAATAAAGATATAAATAAAATAAAAATATAAATAAAAATATAGATATATATAAATAAAATTATGGTTATAAATAAGAATGATATAAAAATAAAAATAGAAATAAAAATATAGACATAAATAAAATTATAGATATAAATAAAAAATATAGCAAAAATATAAATATAAAAAATAAAAATATAGATATAAAAAATAAAAACAAAAATAAGGATATAGATATAAATATAAAAGATAAAAAAAATAATAAATGATATTATCAGAAACATAAGCAACAATAAAATTTTAACAAATAAATCAAAGCAGATACAAAGAAACAAAAGTGAAACCATATTAGAATAACTGAAAATAAAAAA
Source organism: Macrobrachium rosenbergii (assembly GCF_040412425.1). Lineage (NCBI taxonomy): Eukaryota > Metazoa > Arthropoda > Malacostraca > Decapoda > Palaemonidae > Macrobrachium > Macrobrachium rosenbergii. Next base: position 64,291,969 of record NC_089756.1, read on the forward strand.
AAACACTAAAGATAAAAGAAAAATATAAAATAAAAGGAATATAGGCTAAATAAATAAAATTAAATAAAGATAAATAAAAATAAACAAAAATGCAAAGTATTTTGTTAATAGAAAATGTAAACTAAAAAAAGAGAAACCAACAAATGAAATAAAAATAAATGTAATAAATAACTGAAAATAAAGAATTAATAAAATATAAATAAAATTTTTATAATTGTAAAGAAAACAATGAAAAGGTGTTTTCTTTATAATTATAAAACTTTTATGTATATATTACATTAGTGCTTTATTTTCAGTAATTTATTATATTTATTTTCATTTCATTTGTCCTTTCTCTTTGTTTAGTTTACATTTTGTTTCAGGAAAATTCTATGCATATGTGTCTGTTTTTTACTTTTATGTTTTTTAACATTTATTCACATTTATTTTAATTTATTTTAATTAGTATTCATAATGGTTTTTTTATCTTATTTATATATTTTAATGTTTATATCTTAGTAAACGTTTAACTAAAATCAGTCATAAAAAAGAGAGCAAAATTCTCCAAAATATTATATTCAAATTGAATTTTTTTAAAAATTTTTGTTATATTTTATTTTCCTATTTTTAGGTGATTTTTGAAAATAATTTTTAACTTAAATATTGATTGTTTTTTTAACGGAGTTTTATTTTCCGTAAAACTCAGTTATAAGAATATATTAGTAACCGTTAAAGTCAAATCAGTCATCAAAAAGATGGCAAAACCCACATAATTATTTCATTAAAAATGAATTTAAAAAAAAATGTTTATATTTTACATTCATTTTCTATTTTTAGGCCATTTTTGAAATAGATTTTTTACTTAAATATTGATCGTCTTTTAACCGATTTTTTTTATCATAAAACTCAGTTATAAGAATATATCAGTAAACGTTAAAGAAAAATCAGTCATCAGAAAAAGGGCAAAATTACCAAAAATATTGTACTAAAATTGAAATATTTTTTCTTAACTTATATTTTACATTCATTTTCCTATTTGTAGGCAATTTTTGAAACTGATTTTTTACTTAAAAGTTGAGTTTTTTTTCTTCATAAAAGTAGGTTATAACAACATATCAGTAAATGTTAAATTAAAATCAGTCATCAAAAAGACGGCAAAATCCCCAAAAGTATTGTATTGAAATTGAAGTAGTTTTTAAAACTTTTTATAAATTACATTTATTTTCCTTTTTTGAAATGATTTTTGTATTGATTTTTTACTTAAATCTTGAATGTTTTAACAGTATTTTTATATGCAAAGCGTATACGATCATTTAGCCTTGAATTTTATTTTATTGCATAATTTAGGTACTGAATTCGTGAAACATTGGTTTGTGGAGGTGAATAAAGCGAAATTTAAGTAAAAAATATGTTTTCAAAATAGTCTAAAAACAAAGAAAATTAAAAAATAACTAATAAAAATAAAATTAAATTTTTAACAATTTTAACGGAAGATTTTATGAGCTTTTCCGTGTTTTTTTTTCAATAGATTTTAATTTCAGATTTATTGAGAAATTTTCATGATTTAGTTTTATATATTTTTATTATCATTAAACATGAAAATATTTATTAATCTATTATTATTATTATTATTATTATTATTATTACATTCTTAAAATTTTATATTTCATTAATTTTATTTCTTGATATTTAGAATTTCTTTAAACAGAATGTTATTTAGCAGAATTAAATCTAAAAATATACATGATTTTGATAGAAACACTTATTTAAAAATAGTCGAATAACTTTTGAAAACTTAAGTTAAAATTAAAGTTTACGAATGTTCTATTTTACTTACTCATTTCTTAATCAATTTTATTTCTTTTTCTTATATCTATTTTAACTTTACTTTCATTCACATTTTATCACTTTTTTTGTGTTTTTCTTAATGACTATTAAATTTTTATTTATATCATATTCGTGCCTTATCTTCAATTATTTATTATATTTATTCCCAAATCATAAATTTTTTCCATATATTTTTAATTTACTTTTTGCTTCAGCAAAAATTCTATGCATTTTTGTCTGGTTTTGTGCTTATGTTTTACTAACATTTATTCATATTTATTTGCATTTATTTTAACTAGTATTCATAGTATTTTTTTATGTTATTTATATATTTTAATGTTATATCTTTATTTAACGTTTGTATTATTTTAAAATATTTTTTGCATTATGTTTGTTTTAATTTTCATCTTATTTCATTTTGTATGTTTTGCTTTGATTTTATTTCCTTTATCTGTTTGATTATTGTTATTGTTTTTTTTAATTTACTTCTAATTAAATGGTATTTGTCATTTGAATTGAAAATAAAAATTAGAAAGACAAATATAAAACAACAATGGTGAATAATAATTAATTTTTAGAAAACTAGGTTATAAGAATATATCAGAAAACGTCATCAAAAAGAGGGCAAAATTCCCAAAAATATTGTATTCAAATTTAAATGTTTTTTTTTTTTAGCTTTTTATATGTTATATTCATTTTCCTATTTTTAGGTGATTTTTGAAATTGATTTTTCACTCAAATATTGTATTCAGATTGAAATATTTTTGAAACTTTTTACATATTTCATTCCTTTTCTTAATGATTTTTTTATATTGATTTTTGAGTGAAATCTTGAATGTTTTTAACAGCATTTTTATATGCAAAATTTATATGATCAATTATTCTTTAATGTTATTTTATTGCATATTTAAGTACTGAATTGAATAAAACATGGTTTTTAAAGGTAAATAAAACAAAATTAAATGTTAAAAATATATTTTCAAAATAGTATAAAAACAATGAAAATTATCTTAAAATAGTATAAAACAATGAAAAATAAAATCTTAATTAATAAAAGTAAAATAAAATCTGTGCTACAATTTTAATGGAAGATTTTTAGATGTTTTTCCATCTTTTTTACAGTAGATTTTATTTCAGGTTCTTTGTGAAATTTTCATGATTTAGTTTTATGTATTTTTATTATCATTGAACATAAAAATGATGATTATTAAAATTATTATTATTATTATTATTATTATTATTATTATTATCTTATTAAAAAGGATGACTTATTATTATGCGAATTTATCTTATATAGTGTCTTTTCTATCCTCCTTATGATTCGCTTTTTTCAAAAAAGCGATGTTAGTCAGTAACTGGCCGATATTCATGTTAAATAAAAAGGACAGTGTGCGGAATATTGGAAGTCTTTTATTAAAATATCCAATCAGAAATCGTTCGTCTGGGTTCAGGTTCTAAAAGGTACCGTCGACAAAAATCGAAAGGTCGTTGGTCATCCTTGTGTCCCCAGATCTCTATTATTACTCTTATTTATATCTATATTTTTATATTTTACTTATATCTATATTTTAATCTTAATTTTTTATTTTTATCTCTATTTTTAGTTATTTCCTTATTTTTTATTTTTTATTTTATTATTTTATATATTTCTATTTTTATGTTTATATTTATCTATATTTTTATTTTATCTATATATACATCTGTATCTTTAAAATATACTTGTATCATATTTTTCTTCATTCTTATTAAATACATATATACAACAATAAAGGTAAATAATTATTAATTTAAAAACATAGGTTATCAGTAAAGGTTAAACTAAAATCAGTGAATAAATGTAAATTTAAAATAAAAATGAGAGAGAGAAATGTGAATAAAAGTAAAGTTAAAATAAATATGAGAAAGTAAATTAAAATTCATCAAGTAAAATAGAAATTCCATAAATTGCAATTTTTACTTTGTTTTTCAAATGTTATTCAACCGTTTTTAATTAAATATCTGATTCTACTAAATAAAATTCTGTTAAAAGAAACTGTACCAAATTTAAGGGAATGTAACTAATAAAATATAAATAAAAAAAAATAATAATAATAGATTAATAAGCTTTTTTGATGTATTTATGATAATAAAAATATGTAGAACTAAAAAATAAAAATTTCTAAGTGAACCTGAAATTAAAATCCATTGCAAAGAAAAGACGGAAAATCTCCTAAAAATCTATCATTAAAATGATATCAAAATTTGATTTTTTTATTTTTTTACTATCATTTTCTTCCTTTTGGCCATTTTGAAAATTGAATCTTCATCTTAAATTTTGATATATTCACCTTTACGAAACCAGATTTCTCGAATTCAGTACTGTAAATAAATAAAAAAAAAAAAAAAAAAAAAAAAATTCAAGGCTAAATGATCATATAAGTTCAGCATATAAAAACTGTTGAAAACCCATCAGCATTTGAGTAAAAAAACATTCAAAAAATCGGCTAAAAATAGAACACGAATGTAACATAAAAAAAAGTGTTAAAAAATCATTTCAATTTGAATACAATAATTCTGGGAGTTTTGCCATCTTTTCGATGGCTGATTTTAGTTTGTTTACTGATAACTGAGTTTTATAAAAAAAAAAAAAAATCTGTGTTAAAAAGCAATCAAGTTTTAAGAAAAAATAAATTTAAAAAATCTTCTAGAAATTTATTAATAAATGTAACATATAAAAAGTTTCAACAAAATATTTCAATTTGAATATAATATTTTTGGGAGTTTTGCCCTCTTTTTGATGACTGATTTTAATTTAACGTTTACTGGTATATTCTTATTACCCTTTTTTGTGAAAAAAGAACTCCGTTAAAAAACATTCAAGATTTAAGAAAAAATAAATTTCAAAAATCACCTAAAAATACGAAAATGAATGTAACAAAAATTTTTAAAAAATATTTCAATTTAAATAAAATATTTTTATGAGTTATGCCATCTTTTTGATGAATTATTTTAAATTAACGTTTACTGGTATACTCTTATAACCTTCTTTTATTAGTTATTCATTATTTACCATTGTTGTTTTATATTACTATTTGTAATTCATCTTTTCAATTAAAAGTCAAATAAAAATATAGAAACGAACAAATAAAATAAAAATAAATTAACAATAAATAACAGAAAAAACTATCATCATTTATTAAAAACTTAATTTTTTATTTAGTAATTATAAAGGAAACACTTAAAAAGTGAGAAAATGTGAAAAAGTGAATTAAAATAAACATAAGAAAGAGACATAAAATTGATTGAGAAATGTGTAAGTAAAATAGAATCTTCATAAACTTTAATTTTTACTTAAGTTATCAAATGTTATTCGACTGATTTTAATTAAATATTTTTATCATAATAAATTATGTATATTTTTAGATTTGATTCTACTAAATAAAATTCTGCTAAAACAAATTATAACAAATATCAAGAAATAAAATTTAAGATTTATAAAATTTTAAGAATGCAATAACAATAATAATAATAAATAATAATAATGATAATAATAATAATAATAATAATAATAATAATAATAATAATAATAATAATAATAATAATAATAATAAATTTAAAATAAAAAAAACGGATAATAATAAATGAATTTATCTTATAATTATTTTTTTCTATTTTTTATTATAATTAAATATAAATTCGGGCTCAGCGATGTTGGTCACCAACTTGCCAATAAAATATTATTAAAAAGGAAAAATAAAAATAAAAATACGGAAAGTCTTTTTATTGAAATATCCAGTTAAAAATCCTTCGTCATCTGAATTCAGGTTCTACTTAAGGTAAAAAATCAACATGTTCCGACCAGTTCGTTGGTCATCCTCTAACGTGGTTGAAAAAGATCTGGAAACACAAAGGATTTAAAATTTCAATAAGTGACCCCATAGCGAACGAGCAAATCAAAATAATTAATCTGTGGATCGAAATTTCTAAATTCATCCCCAGCACTACAATGCCGCTCAACGCAAGAAAAGCCCCGTACATCCACATGGGAAAAATCCCCGAGATGAAGAAATAAATTAAAAGCCAATTACAATTCAGCACCGATTAAGACTCCCCTATAAATTTATAAAAACGCCTTGTGTCTCCAGATCTTTTTCAACCACGTAGGATGACCAAATTAAGTGGTCGGAACATGTTGACGGTACCTGAAGTAGAACCTGAATTCAGATTTTAAGGATTTTAATTGGATATTTCAATAAAAGACTTTCCGTATAAAAACACAAATCCTTTTCCCAATATGAATATTGGAAAGTTAAATTGACCAACATATATTTGAAAATAAAATAATAAATTATAAGGAAAATAGAAAAGGTAAAAATAAGATAAATTCAAATAATACAGCCATCCGTTTTAATAAGACTTATTATTATTATTATTATTATTATTATTATTATTATTATTATTATTATTATTATTATTATTATAAATTATTATTATTATTATTATTATTATTATTATTATTATTATTATTATTATTATTATTATTGTTAAATAATTTTTTAAAATTTTATAAATCTTAAAATTTTATTTTTGATATTTGTTATAATTTGTTTTAGCAAGAATTTTATTTAGTAGAATCAAATCTAAAAAATACATAATTTATTATAAATAAAAATATTTAATTAAAATCATTCGAATAAATTTAATAAAATTAAGTAAAAATTAAAGTTTATGAATATTCTATTTTATTTAACATTTTCAATCAATTTTATGTCTTTTCTTATGTTTATTTTAATTCATATTTTTCAAATTTTCTCACTTTTTAAGTGTTTCCTTTATAATTACTAAATAAAAAATTAAATTTTTTTAATAAATGATGATAGTTTTTTCTGTTATTTATTTTTAATTTATTTTTATTTTATTTGTTCGTTTCTATATTTTTATTTGAATTTTAATTGAAAAGATAAATTACAAATAGTAAAATAAAACAACAATGGTAAATAATGAATAATTAATAAAAGAAGGTTATAAGAGTATACCAGTAAACGTTAATTTAAAATAATTCATCAAAAAGAAAATAACTCATAAAAATATTTTATTTAAATTGAAATATTTTTTAAAAACTAAAAATTACATTCATTTTCGTATTTTTAGGTGATTTTTGAAATATATTTTAAATTAAATCTTGATTGTTTTTTAACGGAGTTCTTTTTCACAAAAAGGGTAATAAGAATATACCAGTAAACGTTAAATTAAAATCAGTCAATAAAAAGAGGGCAAAACTAAATAAAAAATATTATATTCAAATTGAAATATTTTGTTGAAAATTTTATATGTTACATTTATTAATAAATTTTAGAAGATTTTTAAATTTATTTTTTCTTAAAACTTGATTGGTTTTTTTTAACATTTTTTTTTTTTTTTTTTTTATAAAACTCAGTTATCTTTAAATGTTTAAAATCAGCCATCGAAAAGATGGCAAAACTCCCAAAATTATTGTATTCAAATTGAAATGATTTTTTAAACATTTTTTTATTTTACATTCGTGTTCTATTTTTAGCCGATTTCTTGAATGATTTTTTACTCAAATGCTGATGGGTTTTCAACAGTTTTTATATGCTGAACTTATATGATCATTTAGCCTTGAATTTTTTTTTGCATATTTACACTACTGAATTCAAAAAATCTGGTTTCGTAAAGGTGAATATATCAAAATTTAAGTTGAAGATTCAATTTTCAAAATGGCCAAAAGGAAGAAAATGATAGTAAAAAAAAAAAAAAATAAATTTTGATATTTTAATGATAGATTTTTAGGAGATTTCCGTCTTTTCTTTGCAATGGATTTTAATTTCAGGTTCACTTAGAAATTTTTATTTTTTAGTTCTACATATTTTTATTATCATAAATACATCAAAAATTATTATTAATATTATTATTATTATTATTATTTTTTTAATTTTTAAAATTTATATTTTATTAGTTACATTTCCTTAAATTTGGTACAGTTTCTTTTAACAGAATTTTATTTAGTAGAATCAGAAATTTAATTAAAAACGGTTGAATAACATTTGAAAAAACAAAGTAAAAATTAATTTATGGAATTTCTATTTTACTTGATGAATAAATTTAATTTACTTTCTCATATTTATTTTAACTTTACTTTTATTCACATTTCTTTATCTCTCATATTTATTTTTTAACTTTTTTACATTTATTCACGTTTGATTTTATTTTTAATTTTTTACTGATAACCTATGTTTTTAAATTAATAATTATTTACCTTTATTTAATATTTTTATATATGTATTTAATAAGAATGAAGAAAAAATATGATACAAGTATATTTTAAAGATATAAAGATGTATATATAGATAAAATAAAAATAAAGATAAATATAAAATAAAAATAAAAATATATATAAATAATAAAATAAAAATAAAAAATAAGGAAATAACTAAAAATAGATATAAAAATAAAAATTAAGATTAATATATAGATATAAGTAAAATATAAAAATATACATATAAATAAGAGTAATAATAGATATAAAATAAAATAAATATAAAAATAAAAAGAAAATATAGAATATAATAAAAAATAAAAATAAAATGTAGAGATAAAATAAAATAAAAATAAAAATACAGAAGAACATAAAAATAAAATTATAGAGATAAATGAAATAAAAATTAAAATATAGATATAAATAAAAATAGAAATAAAAATAAAAATATAACTATAAATAAAACTGAAAATAAATATACAGATATGAAAAAAAATGAAACAAATAAAAAAATATTAATATAGATTTAAGGAAAATATAGATATAAAGAATAATAAAAATAAAAATATAGATAAATAAAAATAAAGATATACATATAAATAAAAATTAAAATAAAAATAAAAATGTAGATATAAATAAAATAAAAATGAAATGAAAAGTAAAATAAAGTAAAATAAAAATAAAATACAATAAAAATAAAAATATAGAAATTTACAAAAAAATATAGACAAATAAAAACAAAAATAAAATTACTGATATAAATTAAGATAATTATTATGTAAATATTAATAAAAATAAAAATAAAAATTCCAATATAGATATAAATAAAAACAAAATTAAAAATATAGAAATGCGTAAAAATAACAATAAAAATATAAATATATATAGAGTAAAAATGAAAATAGAGAAACAAATAAAAATAATATAGATATAAATAAAAAAAAAAATAAAAATGTAAATATAGATATAAAGAAAAATATAAATACAGAAATATATAAAAATAAAAATACAAATACAAACAAAGAAATAAATAGGAATAAAAATAAAAATATAGATATAAATAAATAAATATTTAAATAAGTATATTAAATTATACATGTAAATAAAAAAAAACATAAAAACTAGATATAAATAAAAATAATAAAACACAGACATAAATAAATATAAAAAGATATAAATAATTTAAAATTTAAATAAAGATAAAAATATAGATTTAAATAAAATAAAGATATAAATAAAACTAAAATAAAAAATTATGATTGAAATAGTAATCAAAATAAAAAATATAGAAGCAAATAAATATATTGATAAAAATAAAAATAAAAATTATATAAATAAATAAAAATAAAACGAAAGAAATACATTTAAGTAAAATAAAAATAAAAATATCGATATAAATAAATACAAAAATATAGATATAAATAAAAATAAAAAATAATATTAAAAGTATAGACATAAGTAAAAATAATAAAAATAAAAATATAGATATAAATAAAAATAATAATAATGAAAATATAGATATAAAAATAAAAGTATAAATATAGATGTAAATAAAAATATAGATATAAATAAAATTATAGATATAAATAAAAATAAAATAAAAACAAAAATAAAGATACAAATAAAAATAAAAACAGAAATAAAAATAAGATATAAATAGAAATAAAATAGAAATAAAAATATAGACAAATAAAAAGAAATATAGAAATGAAAAATAAAAAATAGATATAAAAGTAAGAGTAAAAATAAAAAGATAGATATAAATAAAATAATAGATATAAAAATAAAAATATAAAAAAATATAAAATAGAAATAAAGATATACATATAAGTAAAAATATAAATATATTAAAAAATAAGAATGTAGATATACAAAAAATGTAAATTTATTTAAATTAAATATGAAATAAAATAAATATAAAATAAAAATATAGATATAAATAAAATTAAAGTTGTAGATTTAAATAAATATAAAAATAAAAAAAATATATAAACAAAATAAAAATACATATAAAAATAAAAATAAAAAATAAAGATCAAAATAAAAAATATAAACAGACATAAGAAGAAAAAAAATATGGATGTAAGTAAGAATAAACATATATAATAAAAAATAAAAATATAGATATAAATAGAATTATATATAAAAATATAGATATAATAATAATGAAAATATAGATATTAAAAAAATAAAAATAAATATATAGGTATAAATAAAAATATAAAAAAATATAAACATATAGATATAAATAAAAATGAAAATATAAATGAAAATAATAATAAAAAAAATCTAGAAATAAACAAAAATACTAATAAAATAAAAATATAGATATAAATAAAAATAAAAATAATATTAATAGAGAATGAATGAAAATAGAAATGATATAATAATAAAACTAAAGAAATAGATAGAAATAAAAATTGAAATAAGATAAAAAAAAAATAAAAACAAAATAAGAGAAAATAAAAATGAAAATAAAATGCGAAATAATATATATATATATAAATGAAAATAAAAATAAAAATACAGATATAAAAAATATAGACAAATAAAAGTAAAAATATAGATATAAATAAAAATAAAAATATATATGTAAATAAAAATATAGATAAAAAATAAAAAAATATAGATATAAACAATAAAAAAAAAAAAAAAATATATATATATATATAAAATAAAAATATAGATATGTATATATATATAAAGATAAAAATGAAAATATAAAAAAAATAATAAAATAGATATAACTAAAAAAACACAAATAAAAATAAAAATATAGATATAAATAAAAACACAAATATATGAGTAACTAATAATAAAAAAAATAAAAGAAATTAATAAAAAAAAAAAATATGAAAAATTTTTAGCAGATTTTTAAATAAATTAACTAATTTGATCATTTAGTTTTTGAATTTTTTTATTGCATATATACGGTATGAGTTCGATTTTTATAAAGATTTTCCGTATAAAAATTTACAATGGATTTTAATTAAAGGTAAATTTAAAATTTTTATTTTTATTACTATATAATTTTACTAAAAATAAATTCAAAAAAAAAATATTAATCTATAATTATTATTATTATTATTATTATTATTAAATATTATTATTATTATATTATTATTATTATTATATTATTATTATTATCTTAAAAATTTTTGAATATTATATTAAAAAAAGTTCTATTCCTTCAAATTTGGTACAATTTCCTTAAAATAAAATTTTTATTTAAAAGAATTGAAAATAGTTGAATAAAATTTAAAAAATCAAAATAAAAATTACAATTTACGGAAGCTCTATTTTACTTACTCATTTCTTGATTAATTTTAATTCTTTTTCTCATAAATTTTAACATTACTTTTAAACATTTTTCTCTCATATTTATTTTAAATTTACTTTTATTCACTGATTTTAGTTTAACGTTTACTAACATTTTCTCATAAATGGTTTTTAAAATTAATAATTATTTACCTTTATTTTTTACATATGTATTTGTAATTTATATTTGCAATTGAAACAACAAAAACCATTTAATAACAATAGAATAAAAAAATTATGATAAAAATAAAAATAAAATAAACATAAAAATAAAAATAAAAAATATAGATAATAATAAAAATAAAAAAAGATAAAATAAAGAAATATTGGTATAAATAAAAATAAAGATAAAAATATAGATAAAAATAAAAATAACAAGTAAAATATAGATAAATAAAAATAAAAACATAGATATAAATATAAATAAAATAAAAATAAAAATAAAAATATAGATATAAATAAAAATAAAAATAAAAATAAAATGTAGAGAGAAAACAAAAAAAAAAAAAATAAAATAAAGATATATAAAAATAAAAGTATAGAGATAAATAAAATAAAAATTAAAATATATATATAAAAAAAGAAAAAATACAGATATAAATAAAAAATATAGATATGAAAATAAATAAAAGAAATGAAAATAAAAAATATTAATATAGGTATAAATAAAAAAATATAGATACAAAGAAACAAATAAAAATATACATAAATAAAAATAGAGATATACATATAAGTGAAATTAAAAATAAATACAAAAATCCACATATAAACAAAACTGAGAATAAAATAAACATAGAATAAAATAAAATTAAATTAAAAATACAATAAAAATAAAAATACAATAAAAATAAAAATATAGATGTAATTAAAAATAAAAATAAAAAAAACAGACATAAATAAAAATAAAAATAAAAATACTGATATCAATTAAAATAAATGTAAAAATATAGATAAAGATAAAAATAAAAATTGTAATGGAGATATACATAAAAAAGATAAAGAATATAGAAATACATAAAAATAAAAAAAAAAAACTGTAGATATATTTAGAGTAAAAACGAAAATAGAATATAAATACAAATAATAGAGATATAAATAAAAAAAATAAAAAAAATTAAAAATAAAAATTAAATAAAAAATAAAAAATGATAAAAATATAGATATAAAAAAAAAATAAGAATATAAATATAGATATAAATAAAATTATAGATATAAATATAAATAAGAAAATAAAAAATATAAATATGAATAAAAATAAACAGAAATAAAAATATAGAGATAAATAAAATTATAGATATAACTAAAATAAAATAAAAATAAAAATATCGACATGAATAAAAATAAAAAATGTAGATGTAAATAAAATAATAGATATAAATAAAAAATATAAAAATATAAAATAGAAATAAAAATATAGATATATGTAAAAAAAAAAAATATAATAAAAAAATAAAAAAAAAGTAGATATAAAGAAAAATAAGAATTAATTAAAAATAAACATAAAAATTAAATATAAAAATAAAAAATAATAAATATAAGTAGATTTATAATTATAAATAAAAATAATAATATAGATATAAATAAAAAGATATAAATAAATATAAAAATAGGGATAGAAATAAAAATATAAACAGAGATATAAATAAAAATAGAAATAAAAAAATAAATAAGAATAAAAATAAAAATATAGATATAAATGAAAATAAAATGAAAAATATAGATTTAACTGAATATATTAGATTATACATATAAATAAAAATAACAATAAAATAAAATGAAAATAAAACACAGGCACTAAAAAAATAAAAATAAAAATACATCTAAATAATAAAAAATTTAAATAAAGAAAAAATAAATATAAATAAAAATAAAATAAAAATATCAATTGAAATAATAATGAAAATAAAAAATACAGGTGGAAAAAATATAGATAAAATAAAAATAAAAATAAAGACATGGAAATAAATAAAAATGAAATTAAAAAAATATATATTTAAATAAGATCAAATAAAAAAAAATATACGTATAAATAAACATAAAAATATAGATATAAATAAAAATAAAAATAATAATAAAAATATAGACATAAATAAAAATAATAATAAAAATAGAAATATGGATATAAAAAAAATAATAATAATGAAAATATGATATAAATAAAAATAAAAATATAGGGATAAATAAAATTATACGTGTAAATAAAAATAAAATAGAAATAAAAAATTAGATATAAATAAAAAATAAAAAAGAAATAAAAATATAGATATAAATAAAATTATGGATATAAGTAAAAATAAAATAAAAATAAAAATATAGACATAAATAAAAATAAAAAATATAATATAAAAAATAAAATAATATAAAAAATAAAAATATAGATATTGAAAATAAAAATTAAAATTAAAACATAGATATAAACAAGAATAAAAATGAATATAAAATATAGATATAAATAAATGTAAAATTTGTAAAGTTTACTAATATTCTATTTTATTTACTCATTTCATACTCAATTTTATTTCTTTATCATATAATTATTTTATTTTACTTTTTCACATTTTTTCCCTTTTTAAGTGTTTCCTTTATAATTATCAAATAAGAAATTAAATTTTTAATACATGATAATAGTTCTTTATTTTCTCTTATTTATTGTTAATTTTTGTATTTTATTTGTTCGTTTCTATATTTTTATTTGACTTTTAATTGAAAAGATAATTTGCAAATAGTAATATAAAACAAGAATGGTAAATAATGAATAGTTAATAAAAGAAGGTTATAAGAGTATACCAGTAAACGTTAATTTAAAATAATTCATCAAAAAGATGGCATAACTCATAAAAATATTGTATTCAAATTGAAATATTTTTTCAAAACTGTTTGTTACATTCATTTTCGTATTTTAGGTGAATTTTGAAATTTATTTTTTCTTAAATCTTGATTGTTTTTTAACAGTGTTTTTTTTCATAAAAAAGGGAAATAAGAATATACCAGTAAATGTTAAATTAAAACCAGTTATCAAAAAAGGGCAAAACTCCCTAAAATATTATATTCAAATTGAAATATTTTGTTGAAACTTTTTATATGTTATATTTATTAACAAATTTCTAGAAGATTTTTTAAATTTATTTTTTCTTAAAACTTGATTGGTTTTTAACACAGATTTTTTTTTTTTTATAAAACTCAGTTATCAGTAAACAATCTAAAATCAGCCATCGAAAAGATGGCAAAACTCCCAGAATGATTGTATTCAAATTGAAATTATTTTTTAAACTTTTTTTTATGTTACATTCATGTTCCTATTTTTAGCCGATTTTTGGAATGATTTTTTACTCAAATGCTGATGGTTTTTTAATAGTTTTTAGCCTTGAATTTTTTTTTACAGTACTGAATTCGAGAAATCTGGTTTCGTAAAGGTGAATATATCAAACTTTAAGTTGAAGAATCAATTTTCAAAATGGCCAAAAGGAATAAAATGATAGCAAAAAAATTTTTTTTATATAATTTTAATGATAGATTTTTAGGAGATTTTCCGTCTTTTCTTTGCAATGGATTTTAATTTCAGGTTCATTTAGAAATTTTTATTTTTTAGTTCTACATATTTTTATTATCATAAATACATCAAAAGCTTATAAATCTATTATTATTTTTTTTTTGAAATTTTTAAAATTTATATTTCTTTAGTTACATTCCCTTAAATTTGGTACAATTTTTTATCAGAATTTTATTTAGTAGAATCAGATATTTAATTAATAACAGTTGAATAACATTTGAAAAACAAAGTAAAAATTGCAATTTATGGAATTTCTATTTTACTTACTAATTTCTTGATTAATTTTAATTCACTTTCACATATTTATTTTAATTTCACTTTTATTCACATTTCTCTCTCTGATATTTATTTTAACTTTGCCCTTATTCACTGATTTTAGTTTAACCTTTACTGATAACCTATGTTTTATATATGTATTTAATAAGAATGAAGAAAATTATGATACAAGTATATTTTATAGATATAGATGTATATGTAGATAAAAATTAAAATAAAACAAAAATATAGATAAAATAAAAATATAGATAAATATAAACATAAAAATAGAAATATATAAAATAATAAAATAAAAAATAAAATAAAAATAGATAAATATAAACATAAAAATAGAAATATATAAAATAAAATAAAAAATAAAAAATAAAGAAATATAGCTATAACTAAATATAAAGAAAAAATATAGATAAAATAAAAAAATTAAAATTAAAATGTAGATATAAGTAAAATAAAAATATAGATATAAATAAGAATAATAATAGAGTTATAAAAATAAATATAAAAGTAAAAATAAAGTATAGATAAAAATAAAAATAAAATGTAGAGATAAAATCAAATAAAAATACAAATACAGATGAACATAAGAAAATTATAGAGATAAACGAAATAAAAATTAAAATATGGATATAAAAAAATAAAAATAAAAATATAACTATAAATAAAAATAAAAATAAATATACATCTATATTTTACTTAAATCTATATTAATATAGATTTAAGTTATATATATTATATATATATAAATATATATATATATATATATATATAAATATATATAAATATATATATATATATATATATATATATTATATATAATAAAAAAATAAAAAAATAAATATACATAATAAAAATAAGTAAAAGTATAGATATAAATAAAATCAAATATAAAAGTATAGATATTAATAAGAAAATAAATATAGATATTAATAACAATAAAAAAATAATAGATATACATAAAAATAAAAATAATGATAAAAATAAGGATATAAATAAAAATAAAAATATAAATAAAAATATAGATATAAATGAAAATAATAATAAAAGATAAAAATATAGATATAAATAAAAATAATAATAAAAAAAAAATAATAATAAAATAAAAATAATAAAAATAAAAATAGATTTAAATATTTATAAATATAAAAATAAAAATATAGATATAAATAAAAATAAAATATAGATGAGAATAGAAAACAAAAATAAAATAATAATAAAAATAAAAGTATGGATAGAATTAAAAATTAAAATAAACTATATAAAATTACTAAAAATAAAATAAAATAAAATAAAAATAAAAAAAATAATACAGACATAAATAAAAAAAATAAGAATAGAAATATAGATATAAATAAAAAATGGATGAATAAAAATATAAATAGAAATACAGATATAAATCAAAATAAATGAAAATATAGATAAAAAAATAAAAATTAAAATATAGATAAAGAAAAACAATAGAAATATAGAAATTCATAAAAATAGAAGCTAAAATATAAATATATATAAATATAAAAATTAAAATATAGATATAAATGAAAATAAGAATAAAAATAATATAGATATAAAAAATATTTATATAACTAAAAACGATATAAAAAATAAAAATATAGAATACATAAAAACATAAATATAAATATAAATAATAATAAAATAAAGATTAAAAATAAAGAAATGAATAATAATAAAAATAAAAAAATATAAATACAATAAAAATAAAATAAAATATATAAATTTAAATAAATATAATGTTTAATTATACATATAAATAAAATTAAAAGTAAAAAAGATATAGTAAATAAAAATATAAACAGGCATAAATAAAAATAAAAATAAAAATATGAATAATTGAAAAATTAAATAAAGATAAAAGCATTTATATGTAAAAGAATAAAAATATAGATATAAAAAAATAAAATAAAAAAATATGGATTGAAATAATAATAAAAATAAAAATATTGGTGGAAATACAAATATAGATAATATATTAAATTATCCATATAAAAAATAGATATAAATAAAAATGAAAATAAAAAAGGCATTAATGAAAATAAAAATATAGAAAATAGAAATAAATAAAATTAAATTTGAAAATATAGATTTAAACAAGTTAAAAATAAAAGATAGTTATAAATAAAAATAAAAATAACAATAATATAGAAATAAATAAAAGTAAAAATAAAAATACAGATATAAATAAAATTATGGATATAAATAAAAATAAATAAAGAAATGCAGATTTAGATAAAAATAAAAATAGAGATAAAAATATAGATGTAAATAAAAATAATAAAAATAAAAATACAGGCATAAATAGAAATAATAATATAAACATAAAAAATAAAAATATAGATATTTAAAAATAAAAATAGAAATAAAAATATAGATATAAATAAAACTATAAGAAAAAGTATACCTTAGTTTAACCGGACCACTGAGCTGATTAAAAGCTCTCCTAGGGCTGGCCTGAAGGATTAGACTTATTTTACATGGCTAAGAACCAATTGGTTACCAAGCAACGGGACCTACAGCTTATTGTGGAATCCGAACCACATTATACGGAGAAATGAATTTCTATCAAAAAAAAATAAATACCTCTAAATCTTCATTGTCTGGGCGGAAAATAAATAAACTTAAAAAAAAATTTCATATAGAGTGCTAAAAAACAACTCTACCAACTCATCCAACGAGGAAATTATAGATATAAATAAAAGTAAAAATATAAATATAAAAAAAATGTATAATAGAAATAAAAATATAGATATAAATAAAAATATGAATTAGATAAAATAAATATAAAAATAAAAAATATTTATATAAACTATGTAAAAATAAAAATACATATAAAAATAAGTAAAAATAAAAAATATATAAAAAAGAATAAAAATAAAAGAATATATAGAAATAAAAATAAAATAAAAATATGGATATAAATAAAAATAAACGTATATAATTAAAATAAAATAAAAATATAGATATAAATAAAATTAAATATAAAAATATACTCATTAATAACAATAAAAATGTAGATTTTAATAAAAATAAAAATAAATATACAGATATAAATAAAAAATTATAAATATACAGAGATAAATAAAAAATATATAGATAAAAATATTGATGTAAATGAAAATAAAAATAAAAATAAAGATATAAATGAAAATATAATAAAAATAAAAAATATATATAAATAAAAATAAAAATAAAAATATAAATATAATTAAAACTAAAATATAGGCAAAATATAAAAATACAAATAAAATAAAAATAAAAATAAATAAAATAAAAAAATAAAAAAATAAAAAATAAAACAAAACAAAATAAAATAAAAATAAAAAAATAGCATAGATATGAATAAAAATAAAAATAGAAATATAAATATATAAGTAAAAACAAAAATAAAAATATAAAAATATATATAATATATATATATAATATATATATATATATATATATATATATAAAATATATATATATATATATAATAAAAAATAGATATAAATAAAAACAAGAAAAAATGTAATATATAAAAAATAATAATATAGATATAACTAAAAACAGATATAAATAAAAATATAAATATAGATATAAATAACAATAAAAATAAAAATGTAAATAAAGAAATAAATAAGACTAAAAATATAGATATAGAAAATAAAATAAAAAATAAACTTGAGTAATTATAATATCAAATTATGCATATAAATAAGAATAAAAATAAATATATAAATAATTATAAATTTAGACAAAAAATTAGATATAAATAAAAAAAAAAAAAGACATATAAATAAAAATAACATAAAGAATATAGACTGAAATAATAATAAACATAAAAATATAGATGGAAATTATATAAATAAAAATAAAAATATAGAAATAAATAAAAATAAATTTAAAAATATAGATTTAAATGAAATAAAATTAAAAATATAGACATAAATAAATATAAAAATATAGATATACATAAAAATAAAAATAAGAATAAAATATAAATATGAATATAAATAATAATAAAAACAAAAATAGAGATATAAATAAAAACAATAAGAAAAATATAGATGTGAATAAAAATAAAAATAAAAATATAGACTAATAAAACTATAGAAAAAATAAAAAATAAAAATAAAAATTTATATATAAATAAAAATAAAAATATAAATGAAAACATACTGTAGATATAAACAAAATTAAAGATATAAACAAATAAAAATAAATATATAGACATAAATAAAAATAAAAATAAAAATGTAAATAATTAAAAATTTAAATAAAGAAAAAAATAGACATAAATAAAAATAGAGATAATAAACAGACATAAATAAAAATAAAAATAAAAGTGTAAATAATTAAAATTTAAATAAAGAAAAAAATAAATATAAATGAAAATAAGAATATAGATATAAATAACAATAAAATAGAGAATATACATTGAAATAATAATAAAAATAAAAATATAAATGGAAATAAAAATATAGATAAAAATAAAAAAAATATAGAAATAAATAAAAATAAAAAAAAATATAGAAATAAATAAAAATAAAATAAAAAATATAGATTTAAATAAAATATAATTCAAATATAGATATGAATAAATGTAAAAATACAGATGTAAATAAAAATAAATATAATAATAATATATAGATATAAATAAAAATAATAATAAAAAAATATGGATATAAATAAGTATAATAATAAAACTTAAAAATAAAATAAAAATAAGAATGAAAATAAAAATTTAGTTATAAATAGAATTATTGATATAAGTAAAAATAAAATAAAAATAAACATAGAAATAAAAATATGGATATAAATAAAATTATAGATATAAATAAAAGTAAAAATATAGACAAAATAAAAATAAAAATATAAATATAAAAAATAAAAATAAAGGTAGAAAAATAAAATAAATAGATATAAATATAAAAGATAAACAAAAAAATAAATGAAATTATAAGAAACATAAGCAACAATAAAAATTTAACAAATAAATCAAAGCAGATACAAAGAAACAAAATTGAAAACATATTAAAATAACTGAAAATATAAAAAAACACTAGAGATAAATGAAAACTATAAAATAAAAAGGAATAAAAATAAATAAAATTAAATAAAGAAAAATAAAAATAAGCAAATATGCATTGAATTTTCCTGAAAGAAAATGTAAACTAAAAAAAGAGAAACAAACAAATAAAATAAAATAAATAAAATAAATAACTGAAAATAAAGAACTAATAAAATATAAATAAAATTTCTATAATTATAAAAATTTATATATATTATATTAGTACTTTATTTTCAGTTATTTATTATATTTATTTTCATTTCATTTGTCCTTTCTCTTTGCTTAGTTTACATTTCGTTTTAAGAAAATTTTATGCATATCTGTTTTTTGCTTTTATGTTTTTTAACATTTATTCACCTTTATTTACATTTATTTTAATTAGCATTCATAATGTTTTTTGATCTTATTTATATACTTTAATGTTTATATCTTTGTAAACGTTTAACTAAAATCAGTTACAAAAAAAGAGCAAAATTCCCAAAAATACTGTATTCAAATTGAAATTTTTTAAAACTTTGTTATATTGTATTTTCCTATTTTTAGGTGATTTTTGAAAATAATTTTTCACTTAAATATTGATTGCTTTTTTAACGATTTTTTTCCCAAAAACTCAGTTATTAGAATACATCAGTAAATGTTAAAGCAATATCAGTCATCAAAAAGAGGGAAAATCCTACAAAATTATTGCATTCAAATAGAAATATTTTTGAACTTATTATACTTTATATTCATTTTCCTATTTGTAGGCGATTTTGAAACTGATTTTTTACTTAAACATTAAGTTTTTTTTTCATAAAACTAGGTTATAATAACATAATAAATGTTAAACTAAAATTAGTCATCATAAAGAGGGGAAAGCTCCCAGAAACACTGTATTCAAATTGAAATATTTTTTAAAACTGCTTATAAATTATATTTATTTTCCTTTTTAGAAATGATTTTTGAAATTGATTTTATTACTTAAGTCTTGACTGTTTTAAATGTGTATTTATATGCAAAACGTATATGATCATTTAGCCTTTAATTTTATTTTATTGCATAATTTAGGTACTGAATTCGTGAAACATTGTTTTGTGGAGCTGAATAAGTCGAAATGTAAGTTAAAAATATGTTTTCAAAACAGTCTAAAAATAAAGAAAATTATTGTAACTAATAAAAATAAAATTAGATTTTTGCTACAATTTTAATGGAAGATTTTTACGAGCTTTTTCATTTTTTTTTTTTTACAATAGATTTTAATTTCAGATTTATTGAGAAATTTTCATGATTTAGTTTTATATATTTATTTTTATTACCATTAAACATGAAAATTATTTATTAATTTATTATACTACTACTACTTATTATTATTACTACTATTATTATTATTATTATTATTATTATTATTATTATTATTGCATTCTTAAAATTCTATATTTCATTAATTTTATTTCTTGATATTTAGAATAATTTCTTTTAACAGAATGTTATTTAGTAGTATTAAATAATCTAGAAATATACATGATATATTATGATAAAAATAGTCGAATAACATCTGAAAACTTAAGTAAAAATTAAAGTTCACGTATGTTCTATTTTACTTACTCATTTCTTAATCAATTTTATTTCTTTTTCTTATATCTATTTTAACTTTACTTTTAATCACATTTCTCACTTGTTTTAGTGTTTTCTTAATAATTGTTAAAAATTTATTTATATATTTTTCGTTCTTTATCTTCAATTATTTGTTATATTTATTCCCATATTTATTATTTTCTAACATTTATTCACATTTATTTGCATTTATTTAAATTAGTATTCATAATGTTATGTTATTTATATATTTTAATGTTAAATCTTTATTCAGTCTTTTGTATTATTTTTAAATTATTTTGCTTATGTCATTTTCTATGTTTCGTTTCGATTTTATTTCCTTTTTCTCTTTAATTAATGTTATTTTTTTTTTAATTTACTTGTGTCATAATTTTCTTCATTATAATTAAATGGTATTTGTCCTTTGAATTGAAAATAAAAATGACAAATACAAATATAAAACAACAATGGTAAATAATAATTAATTTATAAAACTAGGGTATAAGAATATATCAGAACACGTTGAACAAAAATCAGTTATCGTAAAGTGGGCAAAATTCCAAAAAATATTGTATTCATATTTAAATGTTTACTTAGCCTTTTGTATGTCATATTCATTTTCATATTTTAGGTGATTTTTGAAATTGACTTTTCATTTAAATATTAATTCGTTTTTATCGTTTTCTTAAAAATCTCGGTTATAAGAATATATCGGTAAAAGTTAAAATAAATTCATTCATCAAAAAGAGGGCAAAATTCCCAAAAATATTGTATTCAAAATTGACATATTTCTTTACAACTTTTTATGTCACATTCTTTTTAGTTTTTTAAAGGGATTTTTGAAGTTGATTTTTTACTTAAATATTGATTGTTTTTTAACAGAGTTTTCTTTGTATAATTCTGTTATAAGAATATATAAGTAAAAGTTAAACTAAAATCAGACATCAAAATGAGGGCAAAACTCCCAAAGCATATTGTATTCAGATTGAAATATTTTTGAAACTTTTCACATATTTCATTCCTTTTCTTAAAGATTTTTTATATTGATTTTTGAGTGAAATCTTGAATGTTTTTAACAGTATTTTTATATGCAAAACGTATATGATCAGCTATTCCTTAATTTTATTTTATTGCATTATTTTCAATACTAAATTCGTAAAACATGGTTTTGTGGAAGTGAATAAAACAAAATTTAAGTTGAAAATATATTTTCAGAATACTATAAAAAAGTATATTATCTTTACTAATAAAAATAAACTAAAATGTGCTACAATTTTAATGGAAGATTTTCATGATTTACTTTTGTATATTTTTATTACCATTACGCATGGAAATTATTTATATTATTATTATTATTATTATTATTATTATTATTATTATTATTATTATTATTATTATTATTATTGCATTCTTAAAATTTTATATATCTTAAATTTTATTTCTTGATATTTGTTATAATTTATTTTCAGAACTTTATTTAGTAGCATCAAATCTAAAAATATACATCATTTATTATGATAAAAATATTTAATTAAAATTAGACTAATAACATTTGATAACTTAAGTAAAAATTAAAGTTTACAAATATTTTATTTTACTTACTCATTTCTTACTCAATTTTATTTCTCTTTCATAAAATTTTAAAATTTACTTGTTCACATTTTCTCACTTTTTAAGTGTTTCCTTTATAATTATCAAATAAAAAATTAAATTTTTAATACATGATAATAGTTCTTTATTTTCCCTTATTTATTGTTAATTTTTTGTATTTTATTTCTTCGTTTTTATATTTTTATTTGACTTTTAATTGAAAAGATAAATTACAAATAGTAATATAAAACAACAATGGTAAATGATGATTAATTAAGAAGACAAGGGTATAAGAATATATACAAGTAAACATTAATTTAAGATAATTCATCAAAAAGATGGCATAATTCCTAGAAATATTGTATTCAAATTGAATATTTTTCTAAAACTTTTTTGTTACATTCATTTCCTATTTTTAGGTGATTTTTGAAATTTATTTTTTCTTAAATCTTGGTCGTTTTTTAACGGAGCTTTTTTTTTCATAAAACACGGTCATAAGAATAAATCTGTAAGCGTTAAATTAAAATCAATCATCAAAAAGAGGGTAAAACTACTAATAAGTCTGTATTCATATTGCAATATTTTGTTGGAATTTTATATATTTTTACATTCATTTTCATATTTTTGAATTTGATTTTTTCGTAAAACTTGATCGCTTTTTAACGGAGATTTTTTTCCATAAAACTCGGTTATCAGTAAACGTTAAACTACAAGCAGCCATCGAAAAGATGTTAAAACTCCCAAAATACCTTATTTGAATTGAGGTTATTTTTTATAATATTTTTATGTTACTTACATATTCCTATTTTTGGCTGATTTTTTGAATAATTTTTTACTCAAATACTGATGGTTTTTTAGCAGCTTTTTTATATGCTTAACTTATTTGATCATTTGGCCTTGAATTTTTTATTGCATATATACGGTAGTGAGTTCGATTTTTAGGAGATTTTCTGTATTTTAATTACAATGGATTTTAATTTCAGGATCATTTAGAAATTTTTACTTTTTATTACTATATATTTTTACTACTATAAATTCATGAAAAATGGTTATTAATCTATAATTATTATTATTATTATTATTATTATTATTATTATTATTATTATTATTATTATTATTATTATTATCTTTTGCGATTTTTTGAATATTATATTTGATTAGTTCTATTCCTTTAAATCTGGTACAATTTCCTTTAATAGTAATTTATTTAGCAGAATTGAAAATAGTTGAATAAAATTTTAAAAATCAAGTAAAAATTACAATTTACGGAAGGTCTATTTTACTTACTCATTTCTTGATTAATTTTAATTCTTTTTCTCATATGGATTTTAACATTACTTTTATTCACATTTTCTCTCTCATATTTATTTTAAATTTACTTTTATTCACTGATTTTAGTTTAACGTTTACTAACATTTTCTCATAAATGGTTTTTAAATTAATAATTATTTACCTTTATTGTTTTACATATGTATTTGTAATTTATATTTGCAATTGAAACAACAAAAACCATTTAATAACAATGAAGAAAATTATGATAAAAATAAAAATATGGATAAACATAAAAATAAAAATAAAAATAGAAATATAGATAATAATAAAAATAAAAAAGATAAAATAAAAAAAATATCGATATCAATAAAATAAAGATAAAAATATAGATAAAACTAAAAATAAGTAAATATAGATAAATAAAAATAAAAATATAGATATAAATAAAATAATAATAAAGGTATAAAGAAAAATAAAAATAAAATATAGAGAGAAAACAAAATAAAAAATAAAAATATAGATATATAGAAATAAAAGTATAGAGAATAATAAAATAAAAATTAAAATATATAAATAAAAAAGAAAAAATATAGATATAAATAAAAAATATAGATATGAAAATAAATCAAACAAATGAAAATAAAAATATTAATATAGACATAAATAAAAAATATAGATATAAAGAAACAAATAAAAATGTACATAAATAAAAATAGAGATATACATATAAATGAAAATAAAAATAAATACAAAAATGAAGATATAAACAAAAATGAAAATAAAATAAACATAGAATAAAATAAAATAAAATAAAGAATACAATAAAAATAAAAATATAGATATAAATAAAAATAAAAATAAAAATATAGACATAAATAAAAGTAAAAATAAAAATATTGATATAAATTAAAATAAAATGTAAAAATATAGATAAAGATAAAAATAAAAATTGTAATGGAGATATAAATAAAAAAAATAAAAAATATAGAAATACATAAAAATAATAAAAAATATAGATATATTAAGAGTAAAAATGAAAATAGAGATATAAATACAAATATCATAGATATAAATAAAAAAAACTTTAAAATTAAAATATAGATTAAATAAAAATAATAATGATGAAAATATAGATATAAATAAAAATAAAAATATAAATACAGATATAAATAAAATCATAGATATAAATATAAATAAAATAAAAATATAAATATAAATAAAAATAAACATAAAAATAAAAATATAGAGAAATAAAATTATAGATATAAATAAAAATGAAATAAAAATAAAAATATAGACATGAATAAAAAAAAGTCGATGTAAATAAAATAATAGATATAAATAAAAAAATATAGAATTATAAAATAGAAGTAAAAATATAGATATATGTAAAAATAAATACATAATAAAAATAAAAAAAGTAGATATAAAGAAAAAGAAAAATTAATTAAAAATAAATATAAAAATTAAATAAACAAAATAAAAATATAAATATAAGTAAATTTAAAATTATAGATTAAAATAAATATAAAAGTAAAAAAAATATATATATATATACACAAAAATAGAAATAAAAAAAACATATAAAAAAATAAAAATAAAATAAAATAAATAAAAATAAAAATAAAAATGTAAGCAAAAGGAAATAAAAAATATGGATATAAAAGATAAACATATCTAATAAAAAATAAAACTATAGATATAAAGAAAGTTAAATATAAAAATATAGATATTAATAAAAAAATATATATATATATATTAAAAAATAAATATATAGATATAAATAAAAATAAAATTAATGATAAAACTATGGATATAAATAAAAAGAAAAATATAAATAAAAATAGAGATATAAATCAAAATAATAATAAAAATAAAAATATAGATATAAATAAAATACTAATAAAAATAAACATATAGATAATATAAAAATAAAAATAAAAATAAAATAAAGATATAAATAAAAATACAAATGAATAATAATAAAGATGAAAATATAGATAAATATAAAAATTGAAATAAAATTTAAAAAATACTAAAGAAAACAAAATAAAATTAACATGAAAATAAAATGAAAATAATAAAATAGATATAATTAAAAATGAAAATAAAAATAAAAATATAGATATCAATAAAAATATAGACATAAATAAAAAAAAGATAAAAATTTAGAAATAAATAAAAAATAATATAAAAAATATAAATAAAAATATAGATAAAAATAAAATTAAAAAACAAATAGAAAAAATAAAAAGTAAAAATACAGAAATACATAAAAATAAAAAAATAAAAATATAGATATATATGAAGATAAAAATGAATATATATATATATATATATATATATATATATATATATATATATATATATATATATATATAAATACAATAAAAATAAAAATATCGATATAAATTAAAATATTATTATAGATATAAATAAAAGATATAAATAAAAATAAAAATATAAATAGAGATATAAATAAAAATCGAAATAAAAAAATAAATAAGAATAAAAATAGAAATATAGATATAAATGAAAATAAAATGAAAAATATAGATGTAACTGAATATGATATTAGATTATACATATAAATAAAAATAAAAATAAAATAAGATGAAAATAAAACACAGGCCTAAAAAATAAAAATAAAAATACATATAAATAATAAAAATTCAAATAAAGAAAAAATAAATATAAATACAAATATCAATTGAAATAATAATGAAAATAAAAAATACAGGTGGAAAAATATAGATAAAATAAAAATAAAAATAAAGACATGGAACTAAATAAAAATGAAATTAAAAATATTTATTTAAATAAGTTAAAATAAAAAATATACGTATAAATAAATATAAAAATATAGATATATATAAAAATAAAAATAATAAAAATAAAAATATAGATATAAATAAAAATAATAATAATGAAAATATGGATAAATAAAAATAAAAATATAGGTATAAATAAAATTATACATGTAAATAAAAATAAAATAGAAATAAAATTTTAGATATAAATAAAAATAAAAAAGAAATAAAAATACAGATATAAATAAAGTTATAGATATAAATGAAAATAAAATAAATTTAAAAATATAGACATAAATAAAATTAAAAATATATAAAAATAAAAATATAGATATTAAAAATAAAAATTAAAATATAAGTATAGATATAAATAAGAATAAAAATGAATATAAAAATATAGATATAGATAAATGTAAAATTTGTAAAGTTTACAAATCTTCTATTTTACTTACTCATTCCTTACTCAACTTTATTTCTCTTTCATATAATTATTTTAATTTACTTGTTCACATTTCTTCCCTTTTTAAGTGTTTCCTTTATAATTATCAAATAAAAAATCAAATTTTTAATACATGATAATAGTTCTTTATTTTCTCTTATTTATTGTTAATTTTTTTGTATTTTATTTGTTCGTTTCTATATTTTTATTTGACTTTTAAAATAGTATTTACTATACAAAAACCTCAAATATTACACCTTTCCATCCAGCCTGTCTCCCTTAATTAACCCAAATGTTTAGAATATCATCATCATTTCTCCACCGGAAAAATAAAAACAATAGTTTTATTGACCGCTTTTGACCCGGAGTTCTTTACTTAAAAGAATAGGCTACAGTAGTGGGAATATAATTTCTATTGTATTGGTGAATGCCATAAAATCATGGAGCGGACATATTTAACATGTATAAATAATTTACTCACACCACGCCCAAAATATACGAGTTTCCACCTTTGCGGCGTGTTTAGTACAAGCCCGTTGGGAATTGACTACCGTAAAAACAAACAAAAAAGTGAGCGGGCGGCCGTTCTCACTCATCTGGCCGAACCAAAATACAGCTAGGGAATATGCGTCCCGGACAGTCGGTTATAATTCCCCTTCGGTGACTTTCCCGAGATAGAGCGAATTGGTATTAAACAACATTTGTAGCTTAGTGTTTGTGAACATAAAAAAAGTGACGGTGCAAGTAATAAGAATATATATGTGCGCGTTTGTGATTATATATATAATTTAAACACAACATTGTACCAACAACTCTGCACCTCTGTTACAGAAAAATAACTAACAGACTCCACTCCACAGCAGTAAATGAAATTACACACACACACACACACACCCAACTTGCTTTAGACAGTTTCTTACCAAAACCTAGTGAGAGAGCAAACCTGTGTGACAGCACCGATTCCTTCCCACTGAGAACCACAGAGGCGAGACTTCTGTTTATATACAAATAGTGTTCTCTAGAAGCAATTCACGAGCTTCATTCTCAGGCCCAATGGCTGAAGGCTCCAGGGATTGCAAGGTGGGAATCTGGTCCTCTCTCCTGTATTTAGTTTCTGTATTTAGTCACTTTTTTTTATATTATATGGCTGCTACATGAAGTGTATCCTGTAGAGAATGGTCTTAATTATTAATAGAACTGCAATATTTAACAATTTATCGAAAAATTAGAAAATTAAGAATCTTTTGAGCATGAAAATAATACAATGTTTATGATTTTCCTGGACGTATAAAATAATTGCATTGTATGGTGGGATGAAATGATTGTATTGTACAGTATAGTGATTTGGAATGATTTTATCGAAGAGAGAGTTAGATGATTGTATTGTATAGTGAGTTGAGATTATTGTATTGTAGAGTGAGTTGAATTGACTGTATTGTATGGCGAGCTGAAATGATTGCTGTGTATAGTAAGTTGAAACGATCGTATTGTATAGCGGGTAAAAATGATTGTATTGTATAATGAGTTGAAATGATTGTATTTTGTACTGAATTAAAACGATTATATTTTACGGTGCGTTGAAATGATTGTACTGGAAAGTGAGTTAAAACGAGATATTTTATAGTAAGTTTTAATTACTGCATTTTATACCGAGTTGTAATGATTGCAGTTTATAGTTAGCTGTGACGCTGTATTTACTATGACAACAAATAGACTACTTACCAACACCTAAACTATTTATCAACGGAAAACAGCTATATTTGCATTATATTCATACACAAATACTACACTGTATTTGGGCAAAAACAGGAAACATCACATAACAAACACTTGGCTCTTTTAATTCCGTTTTATTAGGCTCTAAATTCCATGCGCAGTCAAGATCAATTTTAGCCATTAACAGCGAAGGTCATTAGCATACTTGATTTTAGCAAATATCGCGGCAAATCCCTGTCATTTGCATTTTTAATTATCTGAGAGAGAGAGAGAGAGAGAGAGAGAGAGAGAGAGAGAGAGAGAGAGAGAGAGAGAGAGAGAGAGGCGCTGATCATCTGAGATACCGACGCCATTTCCATTTGGGCAATTGGCCCATTTCTCTTCATCGAACTCAGGTCACACTCTTTGACCAGTAGACGAATGGCCCTCCCCTAACCGGCTCCCCCCCGCCGCCCCAACACCTCCCCTCACCCTTTATTGGGCAAGAAATCCGAAGGCCACCCATGCACAAGCGAATATGTTGGGAGCGTTTATACAGAAGTCTCAGTTACGAATTAAATCTGTAAGGTTGTATGTGTACAAGGGCTGGTGTTGCACTGAGTTTAAATCGCATAAATAAAATAATTCATTTCGTAAAAACTTTATATATTGTCAAGGTGTTCGATCAACTTTAAATCTCATAAACAAATAATTTCTTTCGTAATTAGTCTCTTTATCAAGCTTCAATTAATAAGGAAATTCTAAAGTTCTCTGTTTCTACCAGTCACCAAATCCAGGTCTACGTATGATAAACATTCTCAACTGTCTTCCAGAGGCTTCGAAAACAAAATCCTCGTTGAACACAAGACCAGTAAATGGGTCTGCCCTTCTGCGCTCACTCAGATTTCCTCTCCTTTACCTCTGGACTAAAACCAGGATTCCTAAATCACTCAGTTAGCCGACGGGTTATATTCTCTCCCACTAATGGACAAACAGGATGAGAGGATTGGTTTGGAGCACAATACGAATCCTGTGAAAACTTTTCCAGTCATAAAATCAGTCCTCTAGACCACTAATCTTCCAGGCACCCTCTGGAACGCGGTACTGGAACAGGGGTGGGCGAAACAGATGGTGTTATTTCGGTAAATTTTGCCCCGTTCGGAACGGAGAGGAAAGAACAAGAGAGAATCGTTACTGATTCCTTTCGCGAAGGAGAGACAAAAAGTTGAATGAGAAGCAATATTCCCTTGATGATTTGAAGGTGCAGCAAAACTCATCTGGACGCTAATGTTAACGATATGCGTTTGTAATGAGAGAGAGAGAGAGAGAGAGAGAGAGAGAGAGAGAGAGAGAGAGAGAGAGAGAGAGAGAGAGAGAGAGAGAAAGCGCACAAAAAAATCTCCAGAACTCCACCACTGGACATAAGCACCCTCACTCAAAACATCAGTGATAAGAAACTTGCAACAGCCCATATGACACAGTCATGGGCGGCAGCAACGGGTCATAATGAGACCGAAAGACACCAGATTAGCGAAAGCAAACGAGAGAAGCCCAAGCAATAACACAGATTTCCCAAAGGCCAAATTTGAGGGCCACCTTCACGGAAGTGCAAAGCCTCAATTGAATTTTGACCAGCGGATCTCAGGCCTCAGAAATATTTTGATGTGGGCCAGTTTTCTCCCCCCGGGGGAAGGGGGATGGGAATGGGTGGTAAGGGTGACGAAAATCCTGTTTCGGAGATTTTCGACATGATAGATTTTCTTAAGCTGTTGTGATTTCTTACATAATTTTCACCGACGTACAAATAGTATGAAGTTCAAACAAAAGGAAGACTTCTTAATTGATGTAGGATTAGGATGAAGAAATAATTTTAGTCTCATATTTATTCATTCTAAAGCTAATACTTTATTATTATTATTATTATTATTATTATTGTTGTTAGTTGTTATGTAGGCTTAGTATGAAGAAATCACTTTCGTCTAATATGTATTCATCATAAAGCATTATTATTATTATTATTATTATTATTATTATTATTATTATTATTATTATTATTATTATTAAACTGGATGGGAAGAGAGTGAGATGGGTAAAGTCGTAAGAGTAAAAGTAGTGACTTAAAGAAGATTAATATCATCAGATGTAGTGTAATGGGAGGTAGGTAGTGGCTAGAGGTTGATAAAAGTTTAGAGGGAAAGGGGTGGATTAGGAAGGCCGGACCAGGATTGTGCGATGCAGAGGGGTAGTGTAGAGAGATCTGTAGTGCAGAGAAAAAATTATGAATATTGAAAGAACAAATTTCTCAAAACATTTTCAACAAATCGCAGTATAGCAGAGAGAGAGAGAGAGAGAGAGAGAGAGAGAGAGAGAGAGAGAGAGAGAGAGAGAGAGAGAGAGAACTAATCCTGTTAGCTGACATCACAGAAACTCCTTAAAGGACGTCAGCAATTCTAGAAGAGGGGCCAAATTTTAATGCTGACAGCTGCAATACACGAACCCTTCTTACATGATTTACCTGCACCAGGTGTCGACCAGAGCACATTACATCCCCTTCAGGAGGAGAGGAAACTGCTCATAGCGATCAGTGCTGACTACAATTAGCAACTGACGAGAGTTTGTGCATGGAAATATTATCCAAAATCCCTTCCTATCCTATTTATAAAATGTCAACATTCTGTCTCTCAGGACCTGAATCTGATGAAGAGGAACTATCCTGGAGAAAGATTCTCATATATAAAACTGTGACAGTCAACCACAGATCACAAACTTTCGTGGATTCAAAAGGCTGGAGTGGACAGGACATGTAGGGAAAATGGGGGTTTTGGGAGGCTAGAATACAGCAGGTTGCGATTGAAGGCACGGGGCCAGTAGATAATCTCTCAAGGAGATACAAAAATGGTTCCTGCAGGAGTCTACATACACTGGACATTCGACTGCAGCAGAATCTACATGCCCTGGACATTCAGACACCCACAAGAAGACTGGACTGAGATAGTGCTAGACAGAGTGACCAAGAATGGTCTGGTGCTGGAGTTAATGGGTCACAAGACAAAAATTCAAATGAAAGCCGTGATACCGACCTTGATACACTGGTCTCAGTTAACATGAAAACCATCTGATCGATATGAGAACGTTAATGGCTCCTCTCACAGAAAAATAATGGCCTAAGAATCGCATTTTGACAACAAAGAAACAGGATCTGAATGAGGCCATTTCCTCCAGTGTCTGTTTGTCTATGCAGGGCGTGAAATGCTCTTTGCCAGAAGAAGGATTTTTATTCGCTCTGATGCTCACTTGTCAGAGAGAGAGAGAGAGAGAGAGAGAGAGAGAGAGAGAGAGAGAGAGAGAGAGAGAGAGAGAGAGAGAGGCATTATTTTATGACTTGTGCAATTAAGAAGTCAATCTCGGACAAAAATGACGACTGAGGGAATTAGTCTAAATTCTAAGCATTCTCTCTCTCTCTCTCTCTGGCCCCCAAGTCTTTCGAACCAAAACCCGACCCCCTGGACCCCCGAACCCCGCCCCTAAAAGTCTCAGTTACGAAAGCCAATGACGCCGAAAATATTTTGTTTAATAGGATATTTTCGAGAGAGAGAGAGAGAGAGAGAGAGAGAGAGAGAGAGAGAGAGAGAGAGAGAGAGAGAGAGAGAGAGGATAAATCAAACGTCACTTCCAGGCCAATTCTCTTCTCAATTCCGCCCCTCCCAAATTCCGAAGAGTCGGTATTTCAACTTGAAAAGAAGTTGATGAAGTCTGCTGTCAATCATCTCGAGAGAAAACGAACGACATTGAATATCTTCAGCCGTTATTCAAGTTCAGTTCTCTCTGAATGAAATAGAAAAGATAGAGGAAGAAAAGGTATTTTAAATGGATAAGGGTTTCACTAAAAAAAGTTAAAATAAAGTATTCAAATGAGGAATGATAAAATGATAAAAATTATAAAATGATAAAAATAACGAAGACTAAACGCTTTGGGAAATTTAAAGTGAAAAATTTAATATTATAATAACGAAAAAAGAGAAAAAACACATTAATTATCAAAAGGAGAAACTACTTAAGATGAAATTTTTATTTTTGAAATAAATAAATCAGACAAAATATCAAAAGGAGAGAATCAAATTTAATCTCTTATTCTTTCCTTTTGATATTTTTTCAGTTTTATATATTATCAAAAATTAAAATTTCACCTCAAACCTCCCTATGAATAGAAATGAGATTAAATTTGATTCTCTCCTTTTGATTTATTTTAAGAATTAACATTTAATCTTAAGTACAGTTTCTCCTTTTGATAATTAATTTGTCTTTTTCTCTTTTGTTTCTTTATTAAAATATTAAATTTTACTTTTTAGATAAATATATATAAAACATGAATATGGTTCGTCTTCGGAATAATAATAATAATAATAATAATAATAATAATAATAATAATAATAATAATAATAATAATAATAATAATAATAATAATATATGGATTTTGGCAGCAGTCAAAATAATGCCGTTTCCTCTATGAAGCTGGAACTTTTCAATCATGAACAAAAGCGCCAGCACTTTTTTTTCAGAAGCACTTGAAGGCGTCAACCCTTCTTTTGTTTCCTTCCTTTTGTTTCTTCCATAGCTGCCTTTTGTTCTCTTGTTCCCGTTAGTGTGTTTCCAAATATTTTGTTTTTATAAGTGAATGAGGGAGTGAATGACAGAATTACATTTGACGCTTCCTTTTCAAGTGGTGTGATACGAAGGGCAGGAGAGAGAGAGAGAGAGAGAGAGAGAGAGAGAGAGAGAGAGAGAGATTGGAAACAAGAGAGAGAGAGAAATTGGAAAACAACTCCAAACGACTATACTCTCTCTCTCTCTCTCTCTCTCTGTATATATATATATATATATATATATATATATATATATATATATATATATATATATATATATATATATATATATATATATAATATGTAATATATATATATATATATAAATATATATATATATATATGTAATATATATATATATATATATATATATATATATATATATATATATATATATATATATATATATATATATATATATATATATATGTATATATATATTCTTCATTGATGTCTCCTTGCTTGAGTTTCTCCTGAATATCTTAAACATTAAATAGTTTGTGTATTTCTCCTGAAGGCTAAACTTCATTTTTTAATTTAATTCTTTCGTGTAATTCAATTTACCAGATATCCCTTTTGCCCTTCTTACCTCTCCTTTGATCCGTGTTTGTGTCCTTCGTTCGCCGTTTTCTCTCATTACCTCTTTCATTCTTGGCTTTACACAGCGACTCTCTCTCTCTCTCTCTCTCTCTCTCTCTCTCTCTCTCTCTCTCTCTCTCTCTCCATGAATTATGCACGTGTATAAAACAGCAATACCTGATTATATACGAGTATATTGTAATTTGGGGGTGGACAATTAGGCCTACAGAGTTCCTGGATCCTGGCTGTTGTTAGGTAGGAACTTCAGAAAACACAAAATAAAACTTTAAAGATGTTACACGCCAGTTTGTATTACTGCTCAGTAATAATTTGGTGGCCTCAATAATTTGTCAAGGAGAGAGAGAGAGAGAGAGAGAGAGAGAGAGAGAGAGAGAGAGAGAGAGAGAGAGAGAGAGAGAGAGAGAGAGAGAATATCTGACCAAAACATTAGCGACAAACACAAATGTCCACTGTGGAATTCCTTCGCAACTCCTTCAATTCCTCCTTTGAATTTTAATCGACAGTCGCATTCCCCACAAAATTCTTCAGAAATTGTGAGATCAAAAAAGTGTCCAATCTGCACGGAGCGGAGGACAGGGACTAAAGAAAGAAAGCAGTAGCGCAAGATTTCCGGGACAGATGATTCGACAAATTTATTGCATAAATCTTGAGAATTTCTGTCCTTTCCCCAAGGAGGTGATGTCAGCGGGCAGAGTCCAGCGCCAGGAACAAAAGCTTTGTGTCATCTCCTTTTCTAACATTGGCGGGTTCATCAAAATACAGAATATGTTATGTTCACAGCAATAATGAAGATGATTATCATATGTTAATCGTGTCTGAATTGTTTTTCAATGCCACTGTGGAAACCAGCCAAATTCTACTTTGGAATTGGATTATAAAATTTAGGCCAACGGCCAACAAGCGTTGGGAACTATGAGGCCATT